>NC_050454.1:65133734-65359875 GCF_903995425.1 Onychomys torridus
TAACATTTGAAGTTGGCTTTCAAGAGTGGAAAATATTAAAGTCAGTTGCTTGCACTCCTATTTCTGCTATTCTTGTCTACCACTGTCATAGAAGCCTTCATATATATTTTCATTGCTTTCCTACCTCCTTAGATAGGTGCCTTTTCTTGCATTGCTGCAGTGTGTGTATGTGTGTGTGTGTGTGTGTGTGTGTGTGTAGTATATGGTGTGACAGAGACACAGTTATCTTCAAATTTTGAATCTGAGAAGATGGAAAGTCTCAGGGGACACTAGGGTCCCACGTGCCTCCTCCACATGACCACATCCAGGCTTCCTTTTCAGGACTCCACTTTCCTTAGGCTTTGACTTGAGAGTGTCTACTTATAAAGGAGAAATGAGACCCAGCAAATATAATCTTTTCATTTTTCAAACATTGTGTATACCAAATATTCTAATTTTTAATCTTAGCTTCACTCAAAATTCAGTCTTACTTTCTCTATATATTGGTTGGCTGCTGGTGGTTATGTCAGAAGAGTAGAAGATGTCAATTGAGGTTTGGGGTGTCAGCCCACTAGGAGGAAAATCTCTGATTGATGAATCTCAGATAGGCAAGGCCCCGAGACCACAGATCCCAGAATGTCTTTTGCTTCTGCTGTGCCCTTACATGTTTGCCACTACCATCTTTCTCTGGTATCTGGCATAGTGTGAATGAGTGTGGGGAGATCCCCACTGCCTGTAATATAGTGTGTTTATCTCATGCAAACTTTCCATTCAACTGGGTGTTTTTACCTGTGGACTATTATGAAACTGATTTTTTCCTAAGCTGTACTATCTAATTGATAATAATTAATGTTAGTTTAATAGAGTTTTGATGATTGAAAAATATAAAGAAGGAAGTGTCACACAGCTAGATGCACGAGTTTCTATTGAGGTGTCATATAGAATGTGTCTTAGGTTAATGATTAAGAAAAACAATTGAGTCCTGGTAGCCCAGCTAGCTTAGAGTGCTTTAACCTTAATGTTTGGAGACATGTTCACTGGTTTTGAAGTGCATCACAGCTGAAACAAAGCTTTGAAAATAACTTAAGGTTAGACTGAGATGGTTTTGTTAAATAGCTTTGAGGTGAACAACTCAAGAAGATAATCTAAAGTTTTAGAAAGACACATAGTTGAGTGAGGAGCTCTTTAAGGTCAAGGAACAAGAACAAAGCAGCTTTTTTTTTTTGCTTGGAGTGGTTTTTGATTAAAGGTGATGATTAATTTGTTGTATCCATTTTTGCCCTCAGTCTCCTGATATAAAGAAATTATTAAGGAAAGGGTATGTACCCTAAAGATTTAAAGTAGAGCTGACTGGTTATTTTTGATATATGAAAGTTTAGATTTGTGATTCCTTATAACATTACCTTTCAAGATAAGTAATAAAGTGATTGGTCCTTTCTTTGTAACCACAAAACGCAGCCTGCCAGTGAAAGAGTATCTTGCTTGCTTACACTCCATTAAACTATAACAAGTTGCTTGGGTATAAATGTATGTGGGTTCTTGGATAATTTTTCTTCACCTGTAAGGTGTAAAATGTTTAATCATGTAAGGGATATGGGAAACATGTTGTTTTTTTACTCGTATTTATCCTAATCATTCATTTGAAAAACAGAATGTAACCACTTTGTAATTTTTATATTGTCTGAAAGATTGTGCTGATGTATATAAGCTGTAAGGGAAAGAATAAAGCTAGAGTTAAAATGAGTTAGAAGGAAAACATCAGGAATGAGAGAGTTAGAAGGAATTAGAAGGAAAACATCAAAACCAAAGATTGACAAAGATAAATCATCAAGAATGAGAGAATAAGGAAGAATAAAGATAGAACTAGAAGGAAAACATCAAGAATGAGAGAAAGAAATCACCAGAAAAATAAAGAATAGAGAATATGAAAGAAGAATAAAGAAAAGGTCTGAAGGAGACCATCAAGAGAGTGTGTGTCTTTTCCCTTTATCCCCTCAGATAGAAAATCTTAGTATGCATCGGCTTTGTGGATTCCCTTTGAACCCTGTGCTGCTGGGGGCTGGTCCCCCAGGGAGCAGCAGCTGGATATTTCCAGGGTTTCTTATTTCATGAGTCCTATAGTCTTATTTGAAATCACCTTGAATCTCAAATATGATAATGCTTTTCTTAGATGCTTATATGATAAATCCCTTGTCTTATGAATAATGGCCATTTTCCTACCATGCATCTGTAAACTTGCTAATTCTCACTTGAGTAAATAAAAGTTTATTTTGTTTTATACAATTATAATAATCACTCTATTGATGAGATGCCCTGTATGTTTAGGTTTCTCATCAAGTAAATTGACAGTTGGATCATGCAAATGCAATAGAAAATTGTTGCCCATAGTGGCAACATAGGGGAGTTCCAGGACAGCCAATTCTACACACTGAACCTTGTCAAAACAAAATGAAACAAAACAGCGCTCCCCAACCTTATTTCCATAAGGTGGTTGCAGCAAAAGCAATGGCCAGAAGAAAACACAGAACAAAACAACAAGAAAATAACAGTTATACTGTGATAATCATGTCTCACAAGGCAACTTCAAAGAAAAATAGCTCTAATACCAAGGACTGAATGAAATAAAGTAAAGCATGCCTTTAAATGCAGAGTTCAGAATGCACTGTGTCTACCTAGATCCCTTGGGAAAAGAAAGAGAGAGAAATTGGCTGGCTTGTGTACAGTGGCTAGCTGGCCATAAGACCAGAATGGCAATGGGACACACATCTTTTGGAAATCAGTTGACACAAGGGTTATTTCCAGAGATATGAGCCCATGGAGAGGAGCCATTGGAACAGGGAGTAAGAATGGAAATGCAATGTGTTATTCAGGGACCCATTATACCAGGAAACTAGGGAAAACCAGGGCAGAGAAGGGTGGGTATGTTGCCAGAGTCCAGAGAAGCTGGAACATGGGTTCAGGGGACATGACAGAGCAGGAAATATGCTATGGAAAGACATGGAGAAAAGTTGATTGACAACATAGAAACGTCACAGAAAGCAATCTCTCTGCCACCCTTTCCCCCAGCCACCCGCACACCCCCACCGCCTCCGTGCCACTTCCCTGGTCTGTTGCTAGAGTCTCCTCTTGCTTGAATCCATCCAGTAGTTCAGCAGGCAAAGAATAAGAGAGAGCCTCTGGGTGGGGTAGAGAGAGGGGAGAATGGACCTGGGATTCTGGTAAGATGAAAGTCTCTAGAGAGGTGAGAGCTTACATTTCACTCCTTTAAGCATGTATAAACCTATGCTTTTAGTTTCCCAGTTTGACAACTAGACACATGCAGACAGAACTGGCAGCCTGAAAAGGACAGTGGAAGGAGCCTTTCCGGGCTAGTGTGGCAGTGTAGATAAAGGCCAGGGCTTCACAGCTTACCAGAATAGTGGTTACAATGAGTGTTCGGTTGGCCAGCGAATCCGTGATATTGTTGGACCTGTCTCTGTTGCCGTCTGTCATGTTCAGCCCACTGTTGGAGTTCCAAATCCCAATCTGCACAGAACACAAGGTATCAGGGGCTGCCAGTTGCACACAACAGCACTTATGTTAAAATAGAGGTCCCACTATACCAGGAATGGGAACCAAAGCTTACACCCAGGGGCACCAGAGCACTGCAGTGGAGGCTACTTGCTATAGGATAGTGGCACAATAGAAGGATGAGGGTGTAGACAGAATCAGAAAAAAATTGAGCTATTTAAGGCAGGTGCAGGAGGCATTTTTATTTTATTTTGTTTATTATTATTTTTTATTAAGGAATTTTTATTCATTTTACATATCAACCACAGATCCCCCTTTCTTCTCTCCTCCAGCCCCTCCAGCCTTCCCCCACAACCCACCCCCCCTTTCCTCCTCCAACAAGTTGTGGCCTCCCATGGGTAGTCAGCAGAGCCTGATATGTTCAGTAGAGACAGGTCCAAGCCCCTCTCCCTGCATCAAGGCTGTGCAAGTTGTCCCATCACAGGTAGTGGGCTCCAAAATGTCCTTTCATTCACCAGGGATTGGGAAGCCTACAGAGACAACCAAATCAAACTAGTGGGAACTTACGAACTTTATTTTACTTTCAATTAGTTAGCTAATTTTTGGTTATTTGAGACAGGGTTTCTTTTTGAGGCAAAGATTTCCCTTTGTAGACCAGGCTAGCCTTAAACTCAGAGATCTGCTTGTCTCTGCCTCCCAAGTGTTGGGATTAAAGCTGTGTGACACCACAATGGCTAGGAAATTTTACTTTTAATTATTAAGCTCATTACCTTTTTTTTAATTAAAAAAATTAGGAGTAAATGACTATATCAGATTTTCCCTCCATAGTGAATTTGTTGAGCGCCTACTTCCATGTCCAGCACAGCTGTAGGCACTGGACAACATAGCTCATAGTCACAAACAAACTCTCTTGTTACACTCTGCTGACATCAAACATCATGCCACCACCCTGTTAACACCAGTTCCTTGAAAATGTGTGATTACGGGGATGGAAAGATCAGGGTGGGTGGTGGAGGGATTTGGAGTTGGAAAAGGAAAGACAGATTGGAGAAATTACATAGACAAGAGGTTGACAAAATCCAGGACTCATGCTTACTGAAGAGCCAGAGCTGAGAGGGGTCCCTCTCATGCATCCCAACAGGACCCAGTGCACACTGCCATCGGAACACCTCATGTCCTTCATCATTATTACTTGCTTATCTGTGTTTTGTGTCCATTTGACCATGAATTCTTCCAGTAGGGAAATCGTATTTTTCATTGACTTTTATTTTTTCTATCAGAGAGCCAGTGGTGATTATTTGCTCCACGACCCTTACAAAATGATGTCTTATTTCTCCAGTGGCCTGGCCACTGCTAATGTGTTAGGCCCTATAAGATACATGTTGATCATTGCTGATGCCCCAATTCAAAGTTCTCCAGCACCACTTGACCTCAGGAAATGTGACAGAGTCAAAAAAGAGGTGCTAAAAAACTGAACCCCCCCAGAAGAGGGGGAGGAGAAGTAGGGGAAGCCAGAGGAGTGAAGGATACCCAGAGAACATGGCCCACAGAATCAACTAAGCAGGGCTTATGGGAGCTCACAGAGACTGAAGTAGAAATTGCCGAGCTTGCATGGGTCTGGGCTAAGTCCTCTGCATATATGTTATGGTTGTTAGACCGGTGTTTTTGTGGGACCCCTAACAGTGGGAGTGGGAACATCTCTGACTCTTTGACTGCTCTTGGAACCCTTTTCCTCTTACTGGGTTGCCTTGGTCTAGCACTGGTGTGAGGGTTTGTGCCTAGTCTGATGGTAACTTGTGCCATATTCTGTCGATGTCCCTGGGAGGCCTGCTTTTTTGATGTGGGGCCAGGGGCAGGGAGGAGATGTGTGGTGGGTGAATATGACAGAGAGGAGGGAGAAACTGGGAGGAGTGGAGGAAGAGGAAGCTTCTGTTGGGATGTATTGTATGAGAGAAGAATAAATAAAAATAATAATAAAGACTATCTTCCAGCTATCTATGTAAGGTGTGTATGAAATTTTGCATATATATGACATGGAAGCAGAGATGATTTAGGGAGAGGTAAGGAACCAGTGGGGACATAAGACAATGGGAGATGAGACCAGAGTACACTTGTATACATGCATGAAAATATAATGAAACCCATTGTTCTCTATGTTAACTGAAAGAGTGAATGCAAGGTGAAATCTAAATTTCCAGTTCTTTAAACAGTATATGGAATATCAGCAACTTTCTAGTTTAGGCTTGAGTCCCATTGCAAGAGATCTTCCTTGCCCATGAAAATATCTCAAAATTAAAAATAAAATCCAGACTTTTCTCTTCTCAAACAATTACGGTAAGGGATACTCTACCCATGTGTTGATTTATTCAGCATCTGAGATGACCCAGGAAAGAGACAGAAAATTGAGCTATTTGGCCCAGTCCTGTGCATATTTACTCTCAGCCTCAGGACAAAGAATGTGTTTGAAAGTCCGGTGGAAAGAGCCGGGCTGTGTGACCTTAAATAGGATGCTAATCTTTCTGGGTTCCTGCTCTCTGTGTTACAGGGATGGTGAGAAGATCAGATGAGATGGTAGATATGGAAGTGCTTGCACACGTTAAGAGCTGCACAAATAATCACACAAGTCATGTAAATGACTTTCACAGCCATTTCTTAAAGCTCACCTTGTGAAATAGTTTGCAATGGCTTGTCTTTTTTTTTTTTTGTCCTTTAGAAAATGTGAAAGAAAATGAGCAATGAAAATCAGGCATTTATGACTCTAGCATTTGGACAAGTTCACACAGACAGGGGAGATCTTTGCTTGACACCTAAATATTTTCCCTCTGTATGGGAATAGGCCTCTTTCTATGGGAAGACACTCAGCTCAGTAGACAGAACATGGGCTGTGCAGAGAGACTTTTGTTTAGATCTTGACCTTGCAGTTTACCAGCTATGTGACCTGGGGCAGTAGATTAGGCCTTCTGTGCCTCAATTTTAATCACCAGCAAAATGGAGAAGAAAATACTTTAAAAGTTCTTTTTAAAGGTTTATTTTTATTTGTGTGTATGTGTATCTCTATGAATATATGCCGTGTGTCCAGTAAGGTACCTTTTGGGGCTGGAAGAGGGAGGCAAATTCCCTCAAGCTGGAGTTACAGGCAGTTGTGAGCATTTTGATGTGCATGCTGTGAACAGAACTCCAGCCCTCTGGAAGAGTAGTAAATGCTTTGAATTACTGAGGCATGTCTCTAGTTCAAAAGCGCTTTCCTCTTTTTTTTTTTTTTTCACAGTTAAACAAATTGCCTATATGAACATGCTAGGTTCTATCTCTGCTTTCTCTGCTTTGATTGACTTCTGGAGCAACATTAGCTTGGCAGGCATCTTTTTGCTTTTTGTTTTTTCGAGACAGGGTTTCTCTGTGTAGCTTTGCACCTTTCCTGGAACTAGCTTTGGAGACCAGGCTAGCCTCGAACTCACAGAGATCTGCCTGGCTCTGCCTCCCGAGTGCTGGGATTAAAGGCGTGCAACACCACCGCCCAACAACAGGCGTCTTTTTAGAGATACACATTCTTTGAGGCAATTCTAAGAACTACAATGCATTCACATATTAATATAAACTATTTCAATCTCTCTCTTCCACACTAATCAGGGTTAATTTGTTGGAGAAATGTAGAGACTGATGGGGGCGAGTAGAGCACTACGTGTAGCAACTGTCTACAGAGTGGACATTAGGAGTACAATGGGATATGAGCCTGCACCCTTGGGAACCACTCATGGCTTCCTGTGGTACATAATGTATCTGTTAATGGGAGAGCGTCTATTTCCTTTGGTGAGTCATTATCTTGGGAAATTGGACTTACTCTTTTTAACCTTCCCTCCTCCAATGATTTTGAGGCAAAATGTTGGCTTTTGGGTATCACACATCAAGATAAACAAGTTATCCATTCTTTCTTATCCAAAGCTAAACTTTAGGTTTTATTGCATAAGAAGTGTGTGTGTGTGTGTGTGTGTGTGTGTGTGTGTGTGTGTGTGTGTAAGGTGGGCCCCTTGGTACAATTTCAATTAAACATTGATCTAGGCACTGAGAAGGATAGAATTCAGTTTTTAATTAAGTATTAGAAAGCATGTTTGTGACTTGAGCCACTTTTAAAGTCATAATGCGTTTCAACTCTTATTCCCATTAATGTTAAGTGTGTGTTTAAAGGATATTTTTCATCTTTAAAAATGGCATTATTGGATGCTGTTGTAATATTCTTTTCTAAAATAAAACCTAAAACTTTAGGTAAATATCCTCTCCCACTTTGCCTCTGCCTCTTCTTCCTTTTCCCAGCAGAGGCAGAGTGGTAAGTGCTAGGAGACCATTGCTAGAATCCTGCCATTGACTCCCTCTCAAAGTCCTCAGAGCACAGATTTTCCTCTGTAAAATGAGGAAAAGGAGATGATTCTCCTGCCAGCTGTACTGCAGAAGAATAATTCAATAAAAAAGTGCAATATGAGAATCAAGGAGAGGGCAGGCTGTTGTACTGGCTTTGCTTCTTAATTGAAATAAATGGACAGGTTGTCAGCAAGCCAGTGTCTCTGACGAGCTGGGACTCTGTGATGCGCTGATGTATGCATGCTGGACAGAGCTGTACATTTAACCAGATGCCCAGATGCTGGCCTTTCGACTGTGCTGTGCAACCAGGGAGGAGTGCCTCTACAAGGCAGAACTTCAATTTCCAGACTCCGAAGCAAATGCCAACAGCGGTAATTCACTGCCGAGGAGCCTTGGATGGGGGAGGAACACTCAAATTGTCTGGCCTGCCTTCTCTCATTGTCTAAATTGGCACGGGGAAGCAGCCATTTGGTATTTGAGATGTATGTGTGAATGAATGTCCAGGGAATATTGAGCCAACTTTTCAAAAGTGATGAAACAGGATATTTAAGAGCGAATCATTAGGATCTGTTTTCCAAACCTGGAGTCACAGGAACAAGGAATCTAAACTGGCTGAATGAAATAGCCAGGCATGTATGGGAAACAAAATAAAAAATGTTTATGCTTTCTGTACCTTGAGGCTCCTTAGAGTGGGGGTGTCTTGCAAAGTGTACTCTCTCCCTCGCTTGCGAAGAATGTCAGGTGAGCTATGTGGTGTTTTAGATAAAGTCCTGATGCTGAGGAAAGTTCTGGGCTATGGCTATGCCAGAGCAGCCTCTTCTCTTAAAGACAGAATATGCTTAGGGAAGTGCAACTTGTCTGTCGGGTTTGACTGAGTTCCAGGGCTGGTGTGCCATTTCTGAGAATAGTAGATGAACCATGACCCCCATTCAGCTGATAATGTGAGCAATGAAGGGTTAGCAGAGAGGATGAGGAAAGAAGTCATGGACTAGCAAGGTGAAGTTGTTATAAAATCCTTAAGATGTGGATGCACATGGTACAGTGTAGTTGTGCCTCTAGGGCTGTCCCTCTCCCTTGAGTTTAATTTCAGAGACTAGACTCTATCCCATAGATTATTTCATTTAAATTAATTCAGCATTGTGTAAAGTGCCAGGAGTCTCAAGCAAGAAGCTACTTTCAGAGTGGTGGGTAGATACATCTATTTACTCCCAGTAAGGAATCTAGTTCACCTCCGATGGGCCTTTTACAACTTGGTTCATTGATAAAGCAATTTATTAAACCCATGACTTTTAATACTTAAAAGGGCGTTTCTGAGATCATCTACTGAGTTCTACCAAGGGGATGATGAGATTTTTGGCTACTTGTAGAAGATGTTTCCACTTTCTTTGACTCAGCCAATCATTTGAAAGGTAGAAGTGAGCCTGACAAACTGCTCAAGCTGAACAACCTGAAGTCATTTAAAGTCCATCCATCAATCAGGAGACATTTTAGCAACTGGTTTTAGATAGAGTGAGTGAGGGAAAGAAGAGAGAGGTGGGAGCGAGGAGAAAGAATGGAGACATTTTCTCCAAGAGAGTCTTTCTGGGTCTAACATCTGCTTATGCAAATCTATGCGTAGTCACTGGCAACATGATCTTGCACAATAAACTATGAAATAGTGGATGCTAAAATTCACAAGATAATCTCATTTCCCTTGAAAACTTTTCTGATGATTTGTCCTCTGGAAACTAGTTCTAAAATAAATTTCAAGCCTATGCTCTGGCACAACAAAGAGCTCATAAGAAAGGGGAGTTTCTGAAAATGGCCCATATTTCCCAGTGGTGACATTGAAGGAAGGGCCCTTGCCTGTCTGACTAGTCTGATGGATCAAATCTATTGTTTTCATTCCCCTTAGGGGAAATATTCTGTCGTTAGAGAAGAGCTATAAATGGGCCCCTGTGTGTGTTCATTCCTATTACCTGCTTGCAGTCTCCACAGACACTGATCCTGTCCAGTAGAAAAAGTAATCTACGGGGGATATGTACCCACCCATCACTCATTAACCCACCACATGTCTACTTGCAATTCCTGATAAAGCTGCGAGTGAACACACTCTGTGTCCCACTTCTGTGGGGTCTCAACCCCAGTCTGCGGCTGGCAAGCTACTGGTTTTGTAAGACTCCAGGGTGCAGCCACCCCATCCCCAAGTGTCCTGCTGTTGTTATCAGGGTACAAACCTTCTTCCACACTTTATACAAGGTCTTAGACACTTCACCAGCAGCCTTGGTTTTCAGAGGGAAAAATAAAAACACACTTAATTAAAATGCAGCATGGAACCCATGAAGTACATAGAGTGCATTGCACTCCTCACCTGTTGTTTGGAATTTTGCATTTTAATTCATATAAAAACCAACAATAGGTACAACAAGGAAAGGAAAATGCAGGCTGGGTACCACAGAAGTTGCGTGCTCCTTTCACATAAAGAAAGTAATTAAAGCACTTTTGAATGTTTACAGGTATGCTGCAGGGCTAAAGGATATTCATCATGCTTTAAGAGAGTTGTTGAAGGAATTCATGATAAAAATCAGCCAGTTATTCAGTACACACACACACACACACACACACACACACACACACACACACACACACGTTGACATGGGTAAATATGTTGAATGATGTATCCTTTGATTATGAGTTTGTGGACAGTAGAAAGCTGGGTGCAAGTGATGGATGGACTTTTGATAATGGTTCGCCTGTGAGCCCAGAGAAGCTGGCATGGAAAATGTGGGCATGTCTTCCCCTGGCTCTCGAGGGACATGTGTTAGCTTCCCCCATTGCCTTCAAGGCTCAACCAGCAATCTCAGGAACTGAGCCCAAGCCACCTGAAGAAAAAAGTTATTGCAAACATTGAATAGATAAGAAACAAACAGAAAATACTTTCATCTAATTTGATTTTGCTTTTAATAGAAAAACACCAGTAGAATGTGCATAATATTGCTGTGTATAAAAATAGCTGTGGAGACATCACAATAGTTCCATCTCTCTCATCACCGAACTGAGCCAAGAAAGATATTTCCTTAACTGCATTACTTCTCCCCAAAAGGCAAAAAGGCAGAAAGGACTGGGCCTAGAGGAAACAGATATATTCCTTTAAATAACCATAAGCTCTTAGGTTATAATGAATGTTCTTTTCTGTTCCTTCTGCTCCAAATACGCAATTCTGGAGGTCAGGTGGATGCTTAGTTCTCTGTTAAACCAGCAGAGGAACACAGTAGGGTAAAGATGATCAAACCAGTGAGAGAGAGACAGAGTAAAGACCAAACTAGGGGGAGGGGAGTAAGCAGGATTTTTGAAATGGGAGGCCCCCCGCACCAACGTACTCTCAAAGTTGTGAGCTAATTGTTTTTCTCAAACATATCAACACCTGTGACAGCCTTCTACAACATCCAGACTAATTAATCTTTGTTTCAATTAATGGTGCGTGGAGCTGGGATGTGAGGGGAGAAGAGAGTTAGAATATGCCAAGGGAGAAGTGTGTCCCAGAAAATGAACAATGAAACAGACATGAAAACCTTACTTTGCTTTAAAAATAAGCTCAACTATTTGAAATCAAACAAGCAATAAGCTGTTTCAAAGGGCCATTCTATACTGACTACCATGCTTTGTGAGTTAGTCACCACCATCTGAAAATGTACTCGTTTGTGGAGTTCCGATGTCCAGGTGACTTCTTTGGACTTTCAAAATCTCTTGTTCTTTAGGGCTCTGAAGGCAAATCCTCAAACTATAAATGCGATTGCAACTTGTGGATATAGATATTAAATTGAATTCAGAAAATATATTGAGCAGCTAAATTCTTTTATCATCATCACCTAAGAGCTTACATTTGTGTTAGTCCAAATAATAACTAAAATAAAAGTTCAAACTTTGAAATTGAGACTTCCAACTAAAATAATCCTAAAGTGAGAATCCAGCATTGAAATTAAAATTTTTTAGCATCTGTCCTAAATTAAGGATGCAATGTTAATTTGGTCCAGTAAGCCTTTTCTATACTATTTTATTCCATCCCTCTGTCACCAATCTCAAAATAGAGTTCAGCTAAAATTAATTTCTGAGTAACCCTTGGATGCTTTACCATAGATAAACCAGATGCAATTTCAACAGTTCCAAGTCTAAACCCAACTTTGTAAAATCTTTGAGAAACTGGCCTAAGAATGCCAGCGCCCAAGGTTATGTAGTCAACAATACATATTTGCTTTATAGACCATGCATTGACGAACATTAGTTAATGCTATTAGTTCCACATGTAATTTAAGAATCTATCCCATCCATGCCTACCTTCCCATGTGAGAGAATGATCTAGAATGTGGGATGCTAAGGAATATGCTAAGAAAATTATTTTTTCATTCTCACACTTGTCTGTGCCACTTAGGTAAAACGCATGAACAGTGCCCTTTAGTGAGTCTATTGGTGACTTTATTCATCATCAAGGAAGTTACCTTTTCAGTTCCTTCCTCTTTGAGACTGATAATGTCCAGGTCAAAATCCTTTCTCAAGCCATCGGTCTTATTAAAGGTGATACGTCCAGTCAAGCCATCCCATCGAGCCTGAGGACAGTTAGAGTACAGTGTTATACTTAACAGTTATCTTAATCTCAAGCCCATCAACAGTGCAATGCCTTGGTTTCATCCCAGTATCCAGTTACTTGGCTGCATTGTGATTCTAACCATTGCTTTGGTTCACTGACTTGAAAGTGGAACACTTCACTGTTTTATTAGTTCTCATTTATTGTACCAGCCCTAACATTTAAACACAGTCAGTCTTGTAATCGTGGCAATCTAAATGGAGGGGAAGAAAAGAGTCACTCTAAAATCATCTGTTCATGTAATAAAAGAATACAAGAAGTCATAGCATTCTGTTTTCCAAGGACAATTTGAACCCTCTTCAAGTTACTGCCAAAGGGAAGTAACTCCTACTTCTTCCTTCCTTTGTGAAAAAGTTATAGACAAATGTTACATCATTGACATTATTGGATGTTTAGAGTATTCATTATTTATATCTCTTAATATTTTGGGATTTTAGTTTCTTATGGCTACTACAGCCCATAGAAACAACCAATAACACATGTAGGGAGACTAACTTTTGTGTGTACCTGGGCACTGCCTGGCATCACAGTCTCCTACCCCATAACATATCAATTTTTATTTTTGTGCCGCACTTTCTTATTTTTAAGCCAAAGGCTGGCTTTGTGGAAATAAAAGCTACAAAATTAGCTACAGTGTTGAGGTTACTTCCAATGCCTAGCATCCAAGGACAATTTATTTAAAGCGTTGGTTCAGCTGAAGTCTCTACTGTGTTAAGGTTTGGGATTAAGTTCACTGTAGACAATAAGCAGTCTTACCCCACCTCCAGATCTATTTGGAAGAAGGTAGTTATTTTCATTAAGTTCTACACAGTTTTGGGAAAGCTTTTTCCTGGAGGTGGCTTTTCTGTTATGGAGGTCATGTTGTGAATCAATTTAGCCCATTGTGCAGAATTTATGGGGCTCTCTGAAAATGTAAAGAATCGGTAGCACTTACCTCTTGCTGTAGCATGTAGCTTGTAGCATGGTCTTAGAACCAAATTTGGAAATCCAATTTTATTTCTATAGAGTTGCCTATTGTGCCGCTTTGTTTGGATTCTGTTGCATTAGCTTTATTCTTGTTCCAATCACTGCGCCTGAGTAATTTCCACTTCTTGCTTTCCCCCCTGCACATCCAAGTGGCAGAAAAGTTCCCTTTTCATGTTCTGACAATGGCTCCTTCCCTGCCTTAGATATCGACAAAGACTCCCTGCCTGGGCTTTTACTGAGCTGTATCTCTTGACCTTCAAAGTCAGCACAGCCAGCATTACACAGTCTACCTGCCTCCTATCCCTAGATAAGTTGTATTTGTACTTGGACTTTTGGACTAATTGCTGCTAAGCATTTATTAATCACCAATTTAACTATTGATCAAGGTGAACATACAATTTTTGTATACCATAAATAAGACCCGTAAGGAACACGCATTCTGAAGCAGGGCTGAACCCTGTACAATTTAGATAATGACATACAATTATATTCTTCATAATCATAATTTGCTTGCCTTATGTAGATGCATTGCTGAGGGCACAATTATAGTATACTTAACTGAAAACAATACTTATATAATTGTCCCTATTTTAGGAGATAGCTTTAATATCTACCCTGTTAGATCTTTAGGCAATTACCACTTAATACCAACTAAGTCAAATAATGTGATTGCTTTATTTTCCTTTGGGCATTACATCTAATGGACCAAAAAAAAAAAAAAATCAGAAACTCAGAGAAGAACAAAAAAATGTTTCGTTAGCCATTATGACTTATTGTATGTCTTTTCACAGGAAATTATTAGTTGTGATAAATATATATGTAATATATACATATATATGTGTTTGGTATGTAAATGTCTAACACCCAATTCTAGGCTCTTAGAGTAGACAATTATAGATACCAACTTATTAAAATGACTTCTTTATTCATTTTTTTCTAAAGGTAATTTAAATATGTAAAGGATACTAAACCCTTCCTTAAAATTTTCCCTGACACACCATTTTTATTTACTATGGTGAATATCTTGTCTCCCATAGAAAGACAGATACTTAGTTGAGAGTAGAGTGTCTTCTTGTAAGGAATGTGGACTATTAAGAACAGTAGTTTCCAACATTTTTTTCCTTTGAGTGTTAGAAACAATTATTTTTCGGAGGATTTGGAATAGAAGGCTCATGGAGATCCCACAGGTAAACCTCCCTCATTACATTAAAGAAAGAAAATAGATCCTCTGTCTCAACCCCTTCATTGCTGATATCACCAGGCCTGGTAAGAAGTCATTTCTACATGACTATTGTATGTGTTACTAAAACTTTACTGAAATTTGAAACTAAGCCAAAAAAAATTGGTATGATTTGAATTAATGCTGAGGAGAAATAATATTTTTTAATTTACTATTATATAGGATCCATAGTTGCATGTTAATTTGTAGGTGCTCCCTGTAATAAATCAGTTGTGTATAAAAGTTATCACTTCACTACTCCATAGGACATTAGTAACCTTTGACTTTCCTAGCAGCTTCTGAAACAGCTATTTCACATGCCTGCTGGTTCACATTGCAACTGATTTAAAATTATATACTGTGCTAGAGACTGTCCTATGTAGGCACTCAAATATCCTTGCCCACTAGGGGTGGGCTGTGTAGGTCATTCACACTTAGAAACATCTTTTTATATTTTCCTCAGTCCTGGGGCAAAGCCTAAGCTGTAACAGCATTTCATAATTCCTTACCATTGTCTGTATTGCTTTTCTTGTCTTCCCTTTCCTCTTCTGATTATGTGTTCTAGTTCTGAACTTCGGTCAAGTCTGTTAGTTCTAAACTATTTTGGCTCACTCGTGGCTTGAATAACTTCTCCTCTGTGATTGGATTCAGAGACTAGTCTCATCTCTTTGGCTACCCCCATTGGTGGTTCAGAGAATGTTTAGTGTCTCAGGAACTGACACATAACCAGGTGTACACAGTACTGGGTATTTGGCTGCTCAGATAGAACATAAACAAGAGGTGTGTGTGTGTGTGTGTGTGTGTGTGTGTGTGTGTGTGTGTGTGTGTGTGTGTGTGTGAATGTGTGTGTGTACTTATTTAAGCAGTTATTTTACATAGACAGTAGGGACGATCAGGAATCTGGTACTGTTAACAAGTGGTGGTCTATCATATAAATAAAATGATACAATATTAAGATATGCTTGTGGGTGAAACAGTAGCATGAATCTTATGAGGGTATCTAATAGCTTCCTGACTAGATTTGATGCCTTCTCCACAGAAGGAAATGCTTGCTTAGTATTATATATCTGACCAAGAACTTATGTGTGGGAAGTTCATAGGCCCCAGAGGTGAATCTACTATTATTCTGCTAAATGGACATAGTATCAGACTCTCCTCTAAATTCAGATCTCTATATCCATATTTAGTGCAGCTCTCGGAACTCGTCAGGGAATTCTTTGTGCAGTGGATGGTAGTTAACACAGAAAAGCCTAAGTGGTCAAAGTACAGACAGTACATGATTGTGGATTGCAAAGCCATAATTGGGACACTAGTATCATAGCTTCTCCCCTCAAAGTTCAGGAAACATTTTGGAAGAGAGAGCAGAAAGATTTTAAGAGCTGGAGTTTGGCCAGGGCTGTGGTGTTGTGAAATAATGTTTTCTGCACATGACAGGACTGATATATTTATAATCCCACAGCAGCTCTGGTTGCATGCCAAGACCTGTCCAAGATGAAGCCAGTCAATATATTCTATGGCATGGAAAGGAGAAGGGCTCATGAAGACCCACCCTAGCTGAGGAGCTGTTACAGCTGATGGCTAGCCATGGGAAGAGGAGGGAGAGTCTGTTTTCATCAAGGGTACCACTGCTGGTTGATCATCCACGCTGAAATGGATGGCCCCACATTAATGGGTGTATGATAAGCACCAACTGGGCTTGGAAGGTTAATTTCTTTAAAAATGACATAAAATTTGGAGGGGATAGGGACTAGATTTAGGAGGAACTAGGGGGATAATATGCAGATGACTATGATCAAAATACATTATATGTGTATATGGCATTCTCAAGAGCATTAATAAAAATATATTTAAAAGTATCACAGAAATTGTTAACTTAGAAGCATTTTTGTGCAAAGATGTAAGTTCAGGTAGTCAATGCGCATTTTGATCACATGGAATTGTTTCTTAAAAATTAACTAATAAAGTACTGTATGCCTTTCCTTTAATTCTTTCGGTGTGAATTATATAGTTCAAACACACTAATTTTTCATTTTTTCTCATGGACAGGATAGTTTGACTGTCATGAATCTATTATACTGGTTCACTGGTTAGACTGGCTAGCATTGCCTCACAATATTAAAAGCAAAGGCATAAACTTACTTATGCAATCTAGCGAGTTAGAATTAGGACAGACTTTTATGTCAATACTAATTCTACTCTGTGACAGATCCTTTTAAACTTAATTTTCATGTTTCTGATTGATCAGCAGACCTTGAGATATTATTAAATAAAGTTTATTTGTGGATAATTGTTGGCTATCTAGATAATCATTCAGTAAAATATGCTGACAGGTTTATTTTCATGTGCACATATAGCTTCATGCAGGTGATGTACATTTACATTTTTGTTATAAAATAAGATGCTACCTTGGGTCATGTTATTTCACATGCTTATTTTTCTTACTTTTAGGAAGTCATTAAAGGCTTGTGTGCATCAAGGGGGTTGTGTTATGTACACTCATGTATGTAAGATAATGAATGAGCTGAACTTTCAATGGTGAAAAGATAGAGTACTTTCCAAATCATGAACAAATACAGGTAATGAAAGAACATGAGCATGTGTAGGATATGGAACTTGAGAAAATGGAGTATCATGACCTTAAAGTTTAATATCTGTACACAAATCTAAGTAGATGCTAAGAAATGTATTGAATTTTAGCAAAGCTTGTATAGTATTTACAGTTTTATTAATAAGATGAACAGTTTGTTTTTTGTGATATTTTCTCCCAAATATTCTAAAATATGAAATTTGAATTTATTCACTTTCAAAAATGATGATTGATCTTAGAGTATCTTTCTGCTCTTAAGGAGAATACATAAAAATTAGTGACTTTCCTTCTTTGTAAACTATTCTAACAGGATTCCATTCCCACTCCACTCCACCATCCAGTGGTTTCAACTTTATTCTCTTTCTTGTTTAAGACTGCAGTTTGGAAACTGCTTTTGACAATGAATGTGAATCTCAGAGACTCAGGGGAAGATGGGGCCAGATGCTCTGACCTCCTGTTAAGATGGGTGGTTATTGGTACAATCCAGCTTTGATACTTAAGGTAACATCATTTTGACAGATGTTACCATATTACATAAGCACATATACATACATGGTCTACTATTGGGCCATGTATGGGGAACTTTTGGTAATGCATTACTACCATGATATTTGAGAACAAATCTCATTCAATCAAAGATAGCAAACCTACTGTCAAGGACCAAGTGTTCAAATAGGGAACTAAGGTCTAGAAGACCACTTTAAGGAACTGTTCTTTCATTTGCTCTATGGTTTGCAGGATTCCAGACTTATTAGTGGTAAGGAAAGAATTTTTCTGGCAAGCCAGGAAATCTCTCAGATATTCACCACCTTGAAGAAAGATCAACTCACCAAAATGTATAGAAATGCATAGGGATACTATACTGATACAGTTCTTGAATTGTTGTAATATAGTTAAGTGCCTGAGTGAATAATATTATCCCTCTTCCAACGCATAATCTAGCATACAGGATTCTGTATGCTAGATTATGTCAAAGAGATATGATATGACCAAGCTAAGAATGTTAACATGGAAAGTTCACTTGGATTTTCTGACTCTGCCCCCTGCAACCACAAAGATCTGTATAAGAAGGGCCCAGGGGTTGGGGATTTAGCTCAGCAGTAGAGTGCTTGCCTAGCAAGTGCAAGGCCCTGGGTTCAATGCTCAGCTCAAAAAAAAAAGGGGGGGGGCCCAGGAGGGGCTTAGCCAATACAAGATGAAGTGATAACACTTGCAGAAGTCAGAGAGAGATTTGGAAGCTGCTTCATTACTGGCTTTCAAGTCAGAAGCAAATCTCTACAAGATCAGGCTTAGAGAATGTCTCCCAAAGCAGAGAAAGGTGAAGGAATTTAGTTTTCTTTACAGCCCCCAGAAGAAATGACGCTTCCAACCCTTGACTTTGGCTGGGTAAGGAACTTACAGCCACGCCCAACACTGGAGTTCAAAACCTGGGGAATACAGACTGATGGGAGAAAACAACTCAAGTCTGTGTTCTGTGCCCTCCCCATGCACTCCAGGGCAAGTGAGTGCCTGCAGACTTGCACATACACACACACTCATTCACACACTCACAGCACACTCACTCATGCAGACACCCACACACATTACACTCACTCACACACACACACTCACTCACATATACATTCACTCATACACATTCACTCACATACATACAAATAAAAATGTGTAAGTTACATTAAACCAAAAGAGTTTGTGATAATGTATTTAAACATCAAGAGGACCTTTAGACACCTTGTAATAAGAGTCAGTGAAAATAACAAAAATCATTTCTGGAGAAGAGAGACCTGAATGTTAAGCCAAATGCTAATTTGGAAATTTTTCATAGAAATTATTTTGTGAGCTCAGTATCTGCTTGAGGCAATGGCTCTGACTTTGCTACCTAGGCTCTAGTAGCCTATGGAGTTAATTAACATCTTCTTGGCCTTCACATAAATTAATCAAACCCAAATTCAGTGACAACAGACTTCCTGCAATATGAATAGTCTTTTGACATTATTTATGATGTAACCACAGACTAGTGAATTACCTAAATCTTGAAAATAAAACAAAAGGACAACTCTGTGTTCTCCCAGTGCCCCATGGGATCAAAAACGGCCCTGCATATGAATGATTTAAGTCTAGAGGCTTCTACTTTTGTTGCTGTATTATTTTATGTTGTTGAGGGTCCAGACTATGAAATTACATGTTAACTAATACTTTTTTGTCCAACAGAAATGCAAGTAATTTCATGACTTTGAAAGATTGCCCTGTAGTAAAGAACATGTTTTTACTCCCACTTACAGGATCATTTCAGACCTCTTCTGGTAGAGATGCTGTTACCATTGCTCCTTGGTGAGCCAGCTTTAGTGTCTGGGTGCTCCCATCACTAAGAAGATTTGGGGTGTCTCTTCACTTTGGATTTCCCTGAGTGTTGCAGGAATCTTAAAGGTACTTATTAGTAAGATCAAACCTGGAGCCAGTTATTGGGGTGAATGCTGGAAGATCAGAGAAGCAGAACAAGCCCTGGCTATCTCACTTTGCTAGTTCCTCAGGTGATCCTTTTTCCTCAGGCTGGAAACTTCTGAGTCCTCCTCCACATGAATCTCAGCAGAACTGTGTTGCTCCAAAGCCTAACACTTAACCAGCTGAATGCTTAACTAACTATATGCTTTACTTTACTAGTTCCTGGTCTTCAGGCCTTATATACCTTTCTCTTTCTGCCCCCACTCCCTGGGATTAAAGGTTGGATTTCTGGGACTAAAGGCATGCACCACTACCGCCCAATTTCTGCTCTGGCTTGCTCTGACCTCAAGGCAACTTTATTAACATACAAATAAAATCACATTTCAATACAAATAAAATATCACTATACCTGAGAATCATACTGATAACTTTGGAACATGTGAAGGAATGTACATGTGCTATCTTATTTGACCTTTACACTAGTTGAGGTGGTACCTCATGTCATACCAGGCTCTTCAAGGGGACAAATCCTAGTCAGTACCAATCTCTTGAGGATCCAGAGACAGATGGCCTTGTAATTTCTTTTGGTCACACTGCCTCCCCAGAAAACCACAAGACTAGGCTCCTTTCCTCCCTTTATACTGTGTCTGTGGACTTTGCATATATCATGAGGAGAGCATATACTCTAACCCCAAACGAAAGGAGAAACAAAAGGATGTTTGTGAATCATCACTACCATCCTGAATTTCACAGGCTCAGTGGCTTGTTTCCTATCTGAGTTGCCTACGTAGACTCATCCTAGCTCTCAAGGAATTACTCAGAGGGAAAATAAAACTTACACCCTGGCTTCTAGGATCCCACTTCTTTGTTTTGTCCAGCACAGGGCAGCCTGTCCTCAAAGTCAAGGCTGCAAAGCTGGATGGAGCTTTCTGCAGGAGGGGAATCAAAGGGAATCACTCTATGGTGTCCCTTTCCCTTTGGGTCTTGAGTCTGGTCACTTGGAATTCAGTACAGGATTCCAACGGCCACTGAAAAGGAAAATTCTTGAAAAAAAGTTCTGAATTCTTGGACTTGCATGCCCTGTGGTTGAAGTGCTTCTGATTTGCCACCAGACTGCCTCTTAGAGCCATCATAACCCCTTCTGTTTGCCAACCACTGGGTAAAATGGGGCTCACGACAGACTTGCTCTCTGGGATTTTGCGTTTTTGAATCATGTGTGTTCAGCTGAGAGACTTTTTACCATAAACAGTGGTGGCTTTTGCTGACTTAAAATTTTAATTGTAAGGTTGCAAAGCACATTTTAAAGTTCTTTCTTGTCACACAAGCCTACTCCCATTCAAATGTCTTCTGTATATCCTCCACACAGTCTTCCCTCCCCTGTCTTTATTGTGACAAGTTCAAAATAGCTTCTTTTCTTTTATTCTGAGATGTCAATATTGCCTTGACTTTTGCAAGGCACACTGGATCCATGATATGACAGAATAATTTTAAAAAGCTAAAGGGAAATTTCAGGTAAAAGTAGGAGGATTTAGTAACACAATAAATGAATAAGCTTCTATTGGCTTCAGTTCTGACAATTCCAACCACACTGCATCAAGAAATTAAAAATCAACAACAAAGCTGCTAGGAGACCGCTAATTAATTGTTGCATGTTGCTCACAAACAAAGCTTTGTCATAAACCTGACATTATAAACAAGGTATTTTTCAATGTAATGACAGGTAACTTACAGTGTTATAAACATGAAGTGTTTATTTTTGGGGGAAATTTCACTTTGGTATCAAATGATATGAGTTCAAATTTTGACCCTTATTTTGATTAGCTAGTAGCTCTGGGCAAATTGCTTAGATCTTCATTTGCAAAAATGAGTACTATCTTCACCTAGATATAATAAAGATAAAAATATGTAATGCTTCAAAAATCCTAACTAAGGATTATTGGCATGGAAGCTAAATAGAAACCCAATTTGCTTATTTTCTCTTTGCTTGTTTGTGCCTTGCTGATGTCTGGTTACTCAGACAGAAGCTCACAGTGAAATTTGCTCCATCTCAAAGACTTTTTCATGCTGCTCATTAGCAAAATGCAGAGGGCCCTTCTAGACCATCACTTATGTTAACAGAGGGACTCCTGTCATTAAATGAGCATGTCACATGCACTTGTTTGAGGTGGAATCCAAGGATCTGGAGCTTCTTTACAAGTACCTTAGTTCAGTTTGATGAAGGTGGTTCTCACAGCACACATTGAGAATCACTGAAATATGACTTGAAGCTTGGCAACTCCACAGACCTGATATTCTTTGGCTGTATTTGTAGAACTATGACAACAAAGAGTTATTAATCAGATATTAAGCATGGAAAATTTTGATGATTAAATGATTAATGTCCACCTCCCTGTCTTATTTTCTCATCTATCTATCTATCTATCTATCTATCTATCTATCTATCGACCTATAATTTAATTATAAAGAATGTACAGTTGAGAAGTAAATAGTAGCATTGATAGTGATGTTATGGAACTGAGAAAGTCAGCTACAGTTGGTATGCTCTGTGTTATATTGAGAAATTAGACATTGAAATTTCCACTGGAGCTTAACAGGGTTTGATATTTTTATACTTTCACTGGCAGCATTGTGACAACAGTATTGAGCATGTGTTCACTGAATCTCATTATCCCTATAATCCAAGATATTATTGAAAGTAATACAAACCACTCTGAGAACTGCTCCATCTCAAAGACTTTTTGTTGAACTGTAGGTAAAGGAGATTTATGGAGTCTTCTCAGACAGTCTGTTGGCCCTCAAGAAGTGGATGTGTCTCACAGTTCTCAGAGCTATAATTATTCTTGGTTAATTATTGTTTTTACTGTTTTTCTTGGACAGCTATAGTTACATAAGGAACTAACTTCTTCCTACTCCAACCCTAGTGTTCTTTCAGTGGAGCACTAGTCTGGTAATAGTTTAGACTCAATGGCATGCCCACCAAAGTCCAAAGCTTATATGTTGGTATGGGTCTGAAGGTGGCTGTGTTCCTGGTTCAAGGATTTCTACATGTAGCTTGTGGTGGAGGAGCTTATACCTCCCAATGTCCACTAACCATGAACTTTGTGTTCAAATGTTGTGGATTCATCCTCAGACTCTGTGCACACTCCTAATTTATACCTTTGTTTCTTCTGTTCTGTCTACTTGAAATTCCTTCTTCCAACATGTTTTTAGAAGTCTTACTTATTGATATAATGCAAATGTTACAACATCAGAGATTTTCCCACTGATATGTTCCAACAAACAAGAGGAGTGTTAGGTTCCTAACAAGTACTCATTAAACACTTGCTGAATTAACAAAAGAATCAATCAGAATCAATTCAAATGCCACCTCTGATTGGATGCTGTCTGAATAATTTCTTAGAATATCTAGTTTTTTCTTTTATTCTAGATTTTTTTCTTCCTCCATTGTCATGTGTGATGTTTGCATGTGTGTGGGCACACTTGTGTTGGAGTGTGTGTGTGTGTGTGTGTGTGTGTGTGTGTGTGTACTTATAAATGTGGAAACCTGACATTGATGTTGGAAATCCTCCTCGATCATTCTTCTCCTTTACTCAATGAGGCAGGTGTTAGTCAAATCCAGAGCTTGCTGAGAAGGCTAGTCTTGCTAGCCAACTTGCTCAGGGATCCCCTGTTTCTACCTTCCTGAAATGAACACAAACTAAAGCTAATTCACCATGCCTTCTCAGCATTGATATGGGTGCTAAGACTCCATCTTTGGGCTTCACACTTGCCTGGCAAGTGCTGTAACCACTGAGCCATTCCCTCAAGCCCTTATTCTAAAGGATTTAATTGTGTTTTGTTTATAGCCTATACTACCCCTCATTACAGCCTCTTGTTAAAACTAATTGTGTGTATTTCCCTCTAAGCTATGCTTTCTTAATGCTGAAGTAGTTTATATTAACCATTTCCCTTTGGGGCTAACCATTCCCTTTGAACATAACATTTTTAGGTATATAGTCTATGCCTACTACATGCTAATGAAACTGCATTTCTGAGCAAGCTATTTCAAAAACTCATGTACTACTACAACTTCACAAGATGCAGAAGTGACAGACTTCAACAATAAATTAGTTTGAAATGACATGAGCCTTTCACTGTTAATCCTTCTCATATCAGAGACCTTTCTGATTTTACTTCAGTCACAATGTGACAGCACTTTCTTTGCTCAATGTTGAACTTCTGTACCTTGGGATTTCCTTATCAAAACTTTTATGGCTTAGGAATTATTACTGTAACCCTGCCATCTCCTTCCTCCGGGCTTCCACGTCTTCTTCTCTAACATGAAGATGTTGACTAGGGCTATATCTGGGAGTTTCCTATTCTGTTCTCCTTTCTGGTTTGAGAGTTACTGAAATTCCAGGAAGAAAGTCAGATAAACATGTGATGCTTAAGCCCAGATCCAAATGTTGTTGGAACCCCTCCTGGACCGCTCTAAAAGCTTATCTTGCACCTTGAAAACCTAAATAAAAAATGGATAAAGAGCGATGTCCAGTCCTACAAAGAATCAAGTAAACAAAACGTGCAAAGACTCATTTAAAACCGGATCAAATTTCCCATCATTCATCAGACATGCAGAGCTCATTCCTCCAGGGATGTAGCATTCTTTTGCCCACTAGGCAAATAAACTTACTTTGTTGCAACATTATTTTTTTCCTATCCTCTCTTGGGGTCCTTTGTCATCTTTTGATATGCTCTAATGGTTTGAACCCAACTGCTGCCCAGTCTCTGAAATTTCTTAACTGCCCATTTTTTTGGAGCTGTGCCCATTGGAGCATAATGAAGAGAATGGAGTTTGCCTAAAGCGATAGCGTGATGCTTTGGCAGAAACTGCTGAGCGAGCCCTTCAGTTTTGCTTTTTCTAACACCACATTAAACAAGACTATCTCAACCAAACACTTTTCAGCATTCATTTCCCCAGGATAAGAATTCTAGGGTTGAAATTCATCCAGCTTCTGAAGAACGTTCAGTCAAGTGAAGAAAAACTGAAATAAATCCTGTGACATTTCATGAAACCACTCAAAACTACAAAAGACTTAATTAGACTATGGTTATTTGACTTAATGATGTTTTAAAACAATATTTGCTAATCATAGGAAAGAAAAAAGTCTTTGCCCGGTGCCATATATACTACAAAGATGCTGCTTTCAAAATTACTTTTAGTGGAAGCAACATACATTTCTGTCTACTGTGGAATAATTAAGCTGGGCTAGTAGAAGTCAATTGTTTTGATACCATTACAGCTCAATTGAATTGTCCTCATTAGATAGGATGAGCCTGTCTTCATTTAGTTCTAGATTAGCATCATTTTCTTCCCTTGGGTGTTATACTGGTTGTTTTTGTCAACTTGACACAAATCGACACATATTGGAGGAGAGGGAATCTCAACTGAAGAATTACCTTATCATAGTGAGCTGTGTTCAAGTCTGTGGGGGTATTTTCTTCATTAAAGACTGATGTGTGAGGGCCCAGCCCATGATGAGCTGTGCTTCCCCTGGGCATGTGGTTCTGGGGTGTATAAGAAAGCAAACTGAGTTAGCCCTGAATGGCATTCCTCTGTGGCTCTGCTTTAGTTCCTGCCTTTAGGTTCTTGCCTTACTTGAGTTCCTGTCTTGGCTTCCCCTGATAATGGGCTGGAAAGTGCAAATGGAAACAAACCCTTTCTTCTCCAAGTTGCTTTTGGTCATGATATTTTTAAACCAGGCAATAGAATGCAAACTAGGACAGGTGTGGAGAAAGATTTATTAGCAGTCATCTGTAAGTAAAACTTTTAAAACAAGAAAAATCTCTAAAAGTTGAGTGTTTCAGATCTCTATTTAACACTTTCTTTCAAAGATTATTAATAAAAGTATACATGTGATTTAATTTTTAATAATGTTATTCCCACAATATTAAAAATACATAAAACACCTTCCTAAGAGGGGAAGTGTCATGTGAGTAGGCCCAGAAGTATTGCTAAGAATCAAGAATGAAACAAACAGAATGGGCACTTCACAGTTGTGCTACCTCCCTCAATAATAGAGACAGGACAATCACTGTATTGTTTCATATTTTCAAGCAGCATCAATATCCTTTAGGTCATTATCTCTCCCAAAGTTTGAGCAACTAATTCCAAATCTGAATAACTTGTGAAGTGCAACATAGTAAGAGCTATTCAATCAAGAGATTAATAAAGATTGTTCTTGAAAGACATGTATATGGATGTTCTCAATTCTGACCTGACAAGACTTATACCCAACCACCACTCATCTCACAGTTACCTGCTCCAATGGCTTTGCATATTCTCCTAGACAGACATGTGGTACAAGCTGCTTGTTTGATTACATAAGACAGGGTGCTAAGCTCCACATAATGATAAATTCACTGAGCATAGAGGATAACAGATCATTTTATATCTGACATCAATTTTTTGCTTAGTATTAAAAATTATGCATTGACAAAATCTTGGGGAATGGCATTAGATTCTGATATTTTCTTCTGCATCTTTAACACACTTCAGACCAAGGAGCATTCTGTAAAGAAGCATTTTGGGCTGGTATTGCACAGCTCAATTTGACAGTTTGCAGCAGCTCAATTGATTAGATTACATTTATTCAAACCCTGTTTATTATTTATTGTTTCATGCTCATTTGCATTTTCTTTTCATTATACAGGGACATTTGGCTCCTCTCCACACATGCTCATTTACCTCTTAGTTCATTTATCACGTTTTCCACCTGGAAGACTTGCAGTAAGTCTCACCTCAATAATTCCTGTCCTCCAGATTTCATTTCTGATGTTCCTTCTTCCGAGAAGCCCTACCTGAACCCCAAAGACAGGGAAGGTATTCTTCCAGAATTGTCATCACTACACTGATTTATATTGATGTCTGCCTGCCTCTGTATGGGATTGATTGCCTGTCTGCCTCTCTCATTTAACTGACTGCTTTGCTAAGGACAAGGCATTAGTGCTTTATAAAACTTGAACTTGGTGTTCTTGCTGTACCACGTGCTGGGTCTGCTCAGTCACACAGAATCAATGGTGATTTCTTTAGTGGCAGTTGGATGGTGGGTAGAAGAGGAATGGATTTTTCATTCTTTCCAGTCCAGATTTGTGTCCTATTTACCCCTTAGCAGCTGGAAAAGTTCATCCAACCAACTGAGTTTCATTATTGGCATCTGTTGTATAGGAATTTAAAGCTGCCTTACAAGACATTTCAAAGATGGGTGCTATTAGTCATATCTAGACATCATAAAATGACCAAATATATTCCTGTTTCTCTTCATCCCTCAGATACTTCCATTGGGATTTTCTGTCAAGACACAGTGCCATCTTTAAAGTTCCTTCTAAAGCCATGTATACATAAAGCCAGTGATACTGATAATTTTTATTATTTAATTCAGGGAATATACATTTACATGTGGACTAGCTTGGGTGTTGACAACCACCCTCACAGTACTGGTGTCCTACAGATAAAAGCAAGCATCAGCCTTACAGGTTTGGAATGCTGGATACTACCTGGGACATAACAGGCATTTCTGTTCTGTGAGGACTTTTCCTTGTAACAAATTACTAGGTGATTTCATGCAAGGTTTGCAGCAGTTTTAATGGGACCAGGGACATCACACGTAAAAGCATTACAAGGAAGAATAAAATTGTAATTGGAACTCAATCAAGCAATTTGTTGAAAGAAATGGCTTGTTTCCATCATGACCCCCTTTAACTCCATTAAAATAGAGGACATGCTCTACCCTCTGTGGGTGAGCACTTTGTTGGACTTGTTTCCAGGGAAATCACCACCTGTCTTCATTCAGCTGGAGGGTGGTCTGGCCGCTGCTGAACTTAAATCTCACTTGAGCATGATGCCAAGTTTGAGATACCAGCAGTTTATCTTTTTCCAGAAAAAAAAAAAAAATCCATGAAACAGAGGCCTTACTACAGACATTATCCTGGGGCAGGGATTAGGAAAAAATCTGAGAGAAGGCTCTAGGGATAAGATAAACCAGCATATTTTACCTCCTTCCCTAGTCTAAGCTTAAATTTCTTAAATGGCATTAAAGATATATATATATATAATTTGTCTACTCTGCCCTTTGCTCCAGCAAATCATTTAATATCCTAAGTATTCCTTCTTGGCACTGTATAAGTATAAGCTTTAGGGTACATTGATTAAATCCAATTGTAAATTCATTTAGATGACAAAGTGCCTTCTTACTTAAAATTTTGAGAAGCGGAATGCCACAAAGCTTTTGACTTGAGAGTAGACAAAATTCTAGCCTCCTAGTCTCTAGAAAAGAAAAGAACCACATAAATTAAAAATCATTTCTGCATTGAGAGGAAGGCATACTTGGATACTCACTGAGAGGAAAATGGGGCTGATACTTAGAAACTGATAAAAGTGTTCAGTATCTTCCCCCTAACTACCAGGCACTTGTCTTGACAGAAGTCAGGAAAAGTAAAATGAAACACATGTTCAAGTGTTGGACACAAGGAAGGAGATGTTACAAAGTCATTGGCTTTCCCCTATTACTCTTGGTTGATTACTCAGTTGAAACTGTGGAGGGGAGGGCTGTTTATTTACATAATATAAAACCAAAGAGCCAAATTTACAAATTGTTTAGTTCATAGGAACAGTGAACAAGTTTGCCATGAATCCCACATAAGGGAATTTTCTAGTCCCAACTTTCCCCAGAACTATCTGAATTTTAAAAGAGAAGCCCTACATTTTAGCGATAGCCCCAGTCTCAGGAAAAATTGGGAAAACTGCCACTCAAAACCTGATGAAACTGAATGGCCCTTCCTCTCTACCATGTAATCTGAGGTTTAGGTATCCTCATTTTTTAACCAATGAAGCATTATCATCCCATACTCATATAGCTGCAACATTCTCTTCATGTTTTATTGGTTCTCAGTGTCTTAGTGATAGACAAGATTATAGGTTTATTGAATTCCTGACACAGGGGCCAGTAAAATGTGTAAGTCAAATTTAATGCTATGTGTCCTGTGAGTATTTTCTGCTCAACAAATCTTATAATAAACCTTCTCAAAAGTGAATGCTAAAATTCTTGCATTTTTTAAAGAAAATGATTATTATTAAACTGGTCCTGTTTAAGTAGGGAACACTATACATTGGAGTGTATTCTTCAAAATAAAATCCATGTGGTTGAAGTCAGTCATTTTCCTTCCTCTTGTAGCGGCCATAACTGTTGCTTCACTCAGTTTCCCCTTTCTAGTATGTTGTACTGAGCCCCAGCTACAGGGAATGTTGACTAGCCTTGGCCTTCAGGAGTCTGTCAAGTACTGAAGTGCCTCGGAGATTGTGTTCCCAGCTCTCAGTAGCTGTTGCCAATGAGTAACACTATCAGGCACTACCCCCCAGGGAACAGTGTACTTTTGGATGAATATCTATGTTCTGAAGGTGTCTTGTGACAACAAGGAGACTGGATTGTCCTAGGGTCTTTACTGCAGTCAGCTTCTCACACTCCATTGTTGGTTTCTTCAGAGACTGCTTCTGTGGTTGGTCACCTGAGCAGGATCCCATCTCTTATGTTGTACTTCCAAGGAAACTTAACCCCACTATGACAGTTTGAATGAAAATGGCCCCATAGACTCTTAAAGACTGGCACTATTGGGATGTACATCCTTGTTGGAGTAGGTGTGGCTGTGTTAAAAGAGGTATATCACTATGGGTTTGGCTTTGAGGTCTCAGGTGCTCAACCCAGGCCAGTGACTCAATTTCTTCCTGCTTTCTGTGGATCAAGATGTAGAATGCTCAGCTCCTTCTCTAGCACCATGTCTGCCTGTGTGCCTCCATGCTTCCCACTGTGACGATAATGCACTAAACCTCTGAAACTGTAAGCCAGCCTCAATGAAATGTTTTCATTTCATTGAGAGTTGCTGTGATCATGGTGTCTCTTCACAGTAATAGAAACCCTAACAAAGACAGAGTATTGCTGTGATAGGCCAGACCATGTTTTTGTCTGGGGGAATGTGGACTTTGGGACTTTAGGTTAGGAAAGCAATGGAATGTTTTAAATGCAGCTTAATGAACCATACTAGTAGGAGCATGGAAGACAGTAGTGTTGAGGATACTATGAATTGTTGGGGCCTAACTCAAGAGGCTTCAGAGAAGAATATTAATATGCAGCCAAGAGATAATTCTTGTGGTATTTTGGTAAAGAATGTGGCTGCTTTTGCCCTTGTCTGTAAAGTTTGCCTGAGGCTAAGGTGAAGAATTTTGAATTAGTTGTGTTGGCAGAAGAAATTTCAAAACAGGCCAGTATTGATTCTGTTGTGTGGTTATTAGTTAGTGTTAACTCTAAAGAAGTTTCATAATGAAAAGGTGTAAACTGAGAAAGGAAAAATACAAAATGTATAGTTTGAGGGTAAAGGAAGCACCAGAAATTTAGAATGAAGCTAAGTCATGTGTTCAAGAACACAAACAACCTAAAGAAAAGCCTGTTGTTTAATGGTATAAAAGAAGAGATCCCACCCAGTTAAGCTTCCAACTTGTGAAAAGGAATTAAATGTTTAAGTCCAGACTTTGTGGTACATGCTTTTAATCACAGCACTCAGAAGGCAGAGACTGTGAGATCTCCTAAATTTGAGGCCAACCTGGTCTATAAATTAAGTTTCAGGACAGCCAAGCTTAGAAAGTGAATAAAGCCATAAAAAACCCAGAAAGTTGGTGAAGATGTAATTGAACCGAGGCCATGTTCTAGCTCCAGCAAATAGTAGAACTTGGCAGATTTAGCCATGTGGTTTTGGCTTTATGGTCAAGGATAGAAGAAATGGGTTACAGAATCTCCCTCCACAACTAAGGGAAGCTACTGAGGCCAGGCATATGTTAAGGGTGTCCCTGAATGGAGTCCTAGAAAGACCGTTGCATGAAGTCTAGATTGCCTTGGAGACCTCAAAATGTTGGAAGTGCCAGAGCTGTGGGATACTGTCAAGGAGAGCTGATAACAGGGAGTGGAAACAGCCCACAAGAGAGAAGTGTCTTGCAGTCAGCAAAGCTGAGAGAAGTTGGAGAATTGAAGAGTGCTTTCACATCAGACATGGAGATATAGGGTTTAGAGTTTGCCCAGCTGGCCTTTAGTCTTGCTTTGGTCCAGTATTTTCTCATTATGTTCCCTTTCCTCCCTTTTGGAATGGTAATATATATCCTGTGCCACTGAATGTTGGAAGTATGTGATCTTATTTTTCATTTTTATTTTAGAGGGGATTACAGTCAAGAGACTATGAGTCTCAGAATAGAATTTTAACAATGTTGAGATTATTATAGACTGTGGGAACTTTTGAACTTGGACTAATGTATTTTGCATTATGATATTTTTATAAGCTTATGGGTGCCAGGGAGTGGGATGTAGTAGTTTGAATGAGAATGGCCCCATAGGCTAACAGAGATTGACACTATTAGGAGGTGTGGCTTTGTTGGAGAATGTGTGTCACCAGGGGTCAGGCTTTCAGGTCTCAGATGCTCAAGCCAGGCCTGTTAGCTCCTTCTCCAGCACTGTGTCTACCTACATGCCACCATGATTCCCACCATGCCAATAATGCCTTAAACCTCTGAAACTATAAGCCACCCTCAATTAAATGTTTTCCTTTCTAAGAGTTGCTGTGGTCATGGTGTCTCTTCACAGCAGTAGAAGCACTAAGACACGTACTATATCTTATGATAAATGCATAAACATTTAGTAAATCTTACTGAAGACTGCCTGGTTGCTACTACTTAGCCGTTATTGCTAATAATTACAAGACCTTCACAGCAAGAAAACTTTCCATAAGATTCATTCATAAAGAGTAGGAGATGGAACCTAACATTGACTGCTGACTGAGTTATGAATAATCCTATGTAATTATGATACAGAGCCCACAAAATAAGTCATTTTGTTTTGTTTTGGTTGTTTTTGTTTTTAATTGAGGCAATATTTCTATTGACCGGGATGGTCTTCAAATTGCAAGGTAGCTCAGACTGGCATTCAGTGTAGTTCTGCCTCAGCCTTCTGAATACAGAGATTTCAGACTTGCACTACACAGCACTGCCAGCTAAGTTCTTTTTTCTCTTCCTTCCTATTTGTTTACTTTTTTGTTGGGAAACCAAGCCTTAGCTCAAGAGAGCACCATGTTTTGACAGAGAATGTAAGATGACCTTTGGTTTTCCTTCTGGAGACTTTGTTGTTCATATTTGTTTTTATTTTACTCATCCTTTCTTTCCTCCTCTTCCATGTTTTTATCTTCTATTACCTAATATAGAATTCCGGCCAGAATGATATTTTTAAATGCCCGTATTTCATCAGTGGCATTATCAAGAGTCAAAATGAAAATTGCTGAGCTTGAGTTTTTCCTAAGTTATAATTCACTTAAAAATTCAAACCTGAACTTATTAAAGTAAAAATGACTAGAAAGTACGTTATAACTTAGTTGGCAAGGTCAATCCAATGTGAGAGTCAAATTTTATGCTCTTTGTCTCATGTGTAAATTTCTTTAAGCTAAACTATGCAGAATAATTTTCTAATGATAAACTCAATATCCACAGGGAAAATTTTACCCTTTTACTCTTTTTGACATTTTTTTTGTGTGTGGTGACTGAATAAGAATGACTCCCATAGGCTCCTATAATTGTATGCATTATTTGAAAGGATTAGAAGGATTTGGGGGTGTGGCCTTTTGGGAGGAAGTATGTCACTGGTGGGGGTGGAGGTAGGACTTTGAGGTTTCAAAAGCCCATGCCAGACCCAATCTCTCACTCTCTCTGCCTGTGGATCACAATGTAGCTCTCAACTACTTCTCTCACACCATCAGTGCTATGCCTGCTGCTATGCTCTGCACCATTATGAGGATGGACTAAACTCCTGGAACTGTAAGCAAGTCCCCCTCCCCATTAAATGCTTTCTTTTATAGGAGTTGTCTTGGTCATAGTGTTTCTTCACACCAATATAACAGTGACTAAGAAAGCTGTTAAGTCATGCTGGTAAAATGTGAGAGCTGCGTGGTTAAGGTTCTCTCTGGTTAGCTGTGGTATGTTTGCCTAATGATGCTCTGTGCCATTTCTAAAGACAGCCAGGTGAAAAGGAAACTTACACCTTTTTTGAATAGTGTAAACTTAATCAAGGTTCAACATTAGGTCAACAGTTCACCACACTTACACATCTCCAGACTTTGTTGGAGTTCTTTTAAAACATGTGATGGTGAGTACATTACAATAATCTATACCCTAACTGTCATCCTAGAGCCTTTCTCCAGTAATTGATGGAAGCAGATGCAGAGATCCACAGCCAAACACCAGGCAGAGCTCCAGGAGTCCAGTTGAAGAGAGAGAAGAAGAATTCTATGAGGAAGGGGCATTAAGATCATGATGGGGAAACCTACAGAGACAAAAAACCAAACTTGTGGGAACTCATGAAATTTGAACAATGCCTGTGGAGCCCCCATGGGACTGGACGAGGCCCTCTGCATGGGTGAGACAGTTGTGTAGCTTGATTGGCTTAAGGGGACCCCTGGCAGTGGGATCAGGATCCATCCCTGGTGTATGAGCTGGCTTTTTAGAGCTCACTACCTATGGTGGGTCACCTTGTACAGCCTTGAGGCATGGGAAGGGGCTTGAACCTGCCTCAACTGAATGTACCGGGCTCTGCTGACTCCCTATGGGAGGCCTTGCCTTGTTGGAGGAGAGAATGGTAGATGGCTAGGTGGGTGGGTGGGTGGAGGAAGGCTGAAGGGGTAGGAGGAGGAAAGAGAAATGAATAATAAAATTTCTTAATAAATAAAAAAGTCTATACTGATTTGGAAAAATATTTCTCAATTCCTTGTCAGAAGAATTTTGAACACAAGCACTGTTATCCTGTGACTAGGTCATTTTTAGATCACAAATCATCACTATGTTATTTTAAATATAGATCATTTGTCTACTTACAAATGCTAGTATAGTCTTGTTGGGTATTGGTTCAGAATATTTATTTTTAAGAGGGGTAGAATATTTGGAAGAAAGTGAAAGCAGGGGCTTTCTTATAAGGCTGGCTTCTACTGTGATAATAATTATTGGGTTACAACAGCTAAAGCACTTTTGTTTTCTTTTACCATAGAATCAATAAAAAGAAGGAATGAATGCAAAATCTTTAACACTTATGTCCAAAAGGTTAGCTCAAAACCAATTTCCAAGGCCAACTTTTGGATCATTTATTTACATAAAAGCCAACAGTAGATGCTTTCATCTGTCTTTCTGAGTGCTCTATTATACAGTATGTAAAGGAAGTTGGTATTCAAATAGTACTTTCAAGTTCTAATTAGCTTGAAGTTCAAATGCCTGGTTTGTAATACCTCTAATGAAACAACTACAACCCTGGCTGCTATGCCTCACCTCCTCTGTTCTGCTTTCCCCGACACTTCCTGTTCCTCATCCCAAGATGATGGCTACTCTGACATCTTGGGGACCAAAGGCCTTTTCTATATTTTCTTGGATATATTTTTTTCTATGTGTATGTTCTTATATAACTTCATTAGTGAATACTGACACAATTTAACACATTGACATTCCTCACACTGTTGGTAAGGGCTGAGTTGGACAGAGAAAGGATTCTTGGCAACAAAGTTATCTCCTTTTTGATACTTAAAGTGTAATCTTTTCCAAATAGGCTCAAGAATGCTGTGTCTCGGGGGCAGAAGGTAAGAGGCAATGGGTTATTAGAGATTTTACAATTTTGAGGCATGATTAACTGTGAGCCTCTCTGGCCTGCAGAATTGCTCTGTATTCTTAGAAGCACATGAAAGGTCCTTAACAACCTGGCCATTACTGCTACCCACCAACTTACTATAATTGCAATTCATTTGGGCACCAACTAATCTCCAAATATGGAGACCTTGCTTCATCTTGCTGCTTGCCAATTTCAAACTTCTTCTTCAGACTTCCAGTCCTTTGAGGGGATACTGAAGCAACTCAGGTGGAAGAGCATGATTGCTCTGGTGACCACCCTATCCTACATGGCTTGTACCACTAGACTGAAGTGTAGTCCAGGGTAAGGCACCTGTTTATTTTTCCATTTGTATTGATTTGAAATAAGCTACCCTTGTAGTGAGGATGATATCTCACTACACATTTTTTGTACAAAGATATCTTTGTCTTAGGAGTACAGTTCTTGCCAAACATTCCTTCCTGTAATGTATACTACATGTTGATTGCAGAATGAATGTTTCAAGGCCTTCTTGGTTAATGACATTCTTAAAATACACATTCTTGCATTCAAAAATTCCACTCTGGAAAAGTGTCTGAGTATGGATAATAACGCAGGCTGAATTATATTCCTTCAAAATCTACACATTGAAGCCCTCGCCATAAAAGGAATGGTATTTTGAATGGGGCCTTCAAAATGTTAGTAAAGATGAACTGAGACCATAGAAGTGGCCTCTTAATTCAACATGACTGGGATCTTTACAACAGAGAGGAAACACCAGCCACACATTCACAGGCAGAGACAAAGACATATGAGAACATAGCAAGAAGTACCCAACTCTGAGTTGGGTATAGGAGAACCAGCTGTGCTGACCCACTAATCCTGGATTCATGGACTTTAGATCTGTGAGAGAATAAGTTTCTGTTGTTCAAGTCACATGGTCTGTGATATTTACAACTGACATTTCAAACCAGCTAATACAGGTGGATGTGATAGACATCCATTCTCACACTTACTTCCTGGTACAAAAACTCTGACTGTGTTTATCTTAACTCTTCGCTAAGGACCTGGCTTTCTGTCTCACAGGGGCAGCAACTCCAAGTTTGTTCTGCCACAGTCTATGACAACATTGCCAGCAACTATGCTTTTCTTTGCCTGATAGCAAGACTGAACTGTGAACTTATACCCTTGAGTATTCCAGGATCCTAACTTTCCACCAGCTAAAAGGTATTGCTCCCCAAATTTCTCTTTTCTATGTGTTGTCCTTCATTATCTTCTTGTCCTTCTCCAATGAATCAACCATCTAAGCAGCATATAAATATGTTCTATGTAGCTCATCTTAAGCATTTCTCATGTGCTAGACCTTTTAACAGAACCTATTTCCCTTCATTCTCACAACTATATGAAGTAGAAGTCATCTGCCTTGTCCTGTGTGATAAAAGTATGAGGATCCTAAAGCTACTAGATATCAAAGCATTCTTTCAGAATCGTGTCCTCTAACTTCAAAGAGAATGTCCTTTTGAGAAGGTGACCCAGCTTAGCAGAATAATATCCAAAGAACAACCCCCCCCCAAGCATGAGCACCAGAAACTGCTCTCATCTGTTTATAGATGCCCATGGACTGTGTTAAGCTATCCTGTAATGTCTGCTACTTGATCTGGCGGCTATATTTGAGACCTAGAGAATCTGTCATATTTCCATTAAACTGTAACTCTCTATCACTCTGTGAAGTCAATCAGGGAGTAAAAAGTCGCTCTGTTGGAGAGGTAAGTTGCTGAATAACAGCTTCAGAAAAGTCATGAGTTATTGTATTTTCCATCTAAAGCTTTTAAATTCTTTGTTCTGTAAGTGCCAATGAGAATGATAGAATATATACAGTAGGACCAGCCATATTTTTCATCAAAGAGGTATGAAGACTCACAGACTAGAGGGACTCTGATTCAATAAAACCCTTGATTTTTATGATTCTCTGGGAAGAGGAAAACTATGGATCACAGGCTGATATGAGGACTTGGGACATTTGCATAATATTTTAAATACCATATGATTTTTGGAAATTTTTAATAATTAAAGCATTTACATAGATAAGGGAATATAGCCAATTTTTTTGGGGGGGCATAATAATTGAAGACTGCTGGGCAGAGGTTAAAGCTCTATTTCTCCATTTTAATTTTAGAATTGGAGATTAGACAGGCATTTGAAGAAAGAGATTAAAAGCATTGGATTTTCAGGTAGCTTGAAACATTATGCCAGATATTCAACTGCACTAACCCTCTGTTTCCTCCTATGAAATAGAGGCAAGACATAGAGGGTTTCTGTAAAGACAATGTGAGCACATTTATATGAAGCCATTGCTGTGCCCAAACTGTATCCTCCTTAATGACAAATATTGAAGACCTACCTCCTAATATATCAGAATATAGCTATCACCATTATTACTAGTGCCTTATTAAAAAGGGGAATTTGAAGAACACACACACACACACACACACACACACACACACACAAAACCAAACAAAACATGACTAACCTTTAACACATAGACCTTTGAGAAAACATTCCATATACAGTATACAAGCAGCAAAGGAAGAGGGCTAGAACAGATTCTTGCTGATAGCCCTCAGAAACAAGCAAACAAGTAAACAAACAAACAAAAGTCCCACACTACTGCTTTATCATGGCCTTATGTCATGAAACATTACAGAGCTGTATTTGATGCCATCTCCTCATTGATTGGTTTTACTGTGGCTCTAGGAAATGCACTTGAAACCAAATCATTGTCCACTTCTACCTCCTATTGTCCAATAATTATTGTTTCCTTGCTAAGTTTCTAAGTGTTCTCAGACTTGGTTCTGCAGTAACTCACAAGGTGTGCACTTTTATCCAGTGCTGAGTTTGGGCACCAGATTCAGGCTCCTAAGCTGTACCTGGCTGTCTCAGAAAAATCAGCTTTGGCACCTAGAAAGTTAACCCCATTTGTCACCAGCCCTTAGGTAAGCCATTAAGTGAGGAGGATTTCTCGGTTATGGGCACACCAAAGATAGTTAGCAACAGGATCCACTGGTCCCCATGGATGTAAGGGAAGATGGGGGACCTTGGACCCCTCTACTCTGCTCATTCCTTGGGTCTATTTCCTGCCCTCTGAGAAGTGGAAGACACATTCTACAGCCTACAGGTCCAAGAGGAAAGCCATATGAGCTGAGACAGCGAAGTTGTCTGTGAAGGTGATGGTGGAGAGATAGCCAGACTCGACTCTAAATCAGATCTATATCTCAGTCCAACTCTAAGGAAGTTTTTCCTTGGATTTCTGAATTTTTTCCAAGTTTAGAAATTCCCTATGGTCCTGTGAGTGAAGTCAGTGATACCTGTCACCAAGTGTTGACCCAGTCATTAAAATAATCATTCATTCAGTTAAAAAGTTTTACCTTAATAACATATAGAATTATGAAAAGATCACAAGCCCAAGGCACCCATTGGGGATATGAAATAGTGAAAAGAAACCAGAGATGGCATTTTTGTAGATTTCAAGAGTTTGTCTACAATTGGCCCTGACTTCTGAATGGAAGCTTTAACATGTATAACACATTGTTTCTAATTCAATTTGATTTTAATTACAGGAGGCCAACTCTGCATCTATTGTAGAAACACAGCCCTGATGGACCTACTGTGCAATTAGTGCCTTCCCTAGGTCCCCAGAGTACCACACACTGACAAATATTCATAAGTCATTTTCTTCTAAGCAATGTAATCTGTGTCCAGTCACCAACAATTTGATGTCAGTTCTAGAAAACACACATCTGAAAACAAATCTGAAGTGTCCACAACAATGGAAGTGAAAATAAATACCAGTCCAAGGAGGAAATGATGAATGGGACCTTTGGACCACAAAGCTTGTCAGGGTGTCAGCTATTTCAGGAACTGAGATGATGCAGTTACTATATTCCCATCTGTTCAATGTATAATTATTTTAACTATTATGCATGTTGTTTATAACTCATTATCTTGCAATAACAGCCTTCACAGTTCACTGCATAATTTAAAAATATAACAACTTTCCTTGCCAATATTTGATTTCCAATTCTAAACCTGCTGACTTTAACTATATCTTTTCCATGCACTCTGGGGAAACTCATTTTTATATTTTCAAAGGTTTATCTTAGAATATGCACCTGGACTTTCTTTGGCATAACCTAGTTTCCTGGCTCTGGGTCACACAGTGGCTTCTCTTCTGAAATAGAATAAATCTGCTCTTATACAGGCAAATTCATTAAATGAGTGGGCTCACAAATCTGAGACATTCACATGCTCAAAGTGGACAGGAATAGAGTGCTTGTCTAATTATCTGGATGATATGATCAATAAAACCTAGAAATCAGATTATTCTCTCTTGAAATGTGAAAATTACTTGGATCATATTAACCAAATAATTGCCTTTGCAGTTCAGAAGCTTATTATTATAGCTAATCAATATGTTATTTATATAGGAAGATGAACAGATGGCTCCCACATGGGTTTGAATTCCTATTTCACTCTAGCTAGTTTGGTCATATTTAAAGAAACATTCACTTATTTAGTCATTATTCCACACCTAGTGTATTCAGAATGAGAGCCTGTGTTGGATAAGGAAAATGAATATGAATATGGCAAGGTTGTTGTGTGTGTAGGTGTAGAGGGTGCAAGTTCCTATACACACTCACAAAGAGGCCAGAGCAGAACGGTAGGTATCATCCTCCAGCCATTTCTGTCTTACTACCTTGAGATGGGGTTTCTCACTAAGCTAGAAGCTTGCCACTTTGGTTAGGCTGGCTTGCCATCAAGCTCCCCAGATCCACCTCTTTCTGACCCCACACCCAGCACTGGGGTTACAGATATGCCTAGGCATGTCCAATTTTTTTTATGTGGGTGCTGAAGATTTGAACACAGGTCCCATGTAATTTTTTTTAAAACTATATATCTGTCAAGTCCTCCAATAATAGAGTGTAACCTGAATCAGTAAGCCAAATAATAAAATCTTTCCTCTCTTATGCTGTTCTTTGTCTGGGTGTTTCATTCGTTATAGCAACAGAAACAAAAGTAGAACAGGTCCTTGTGCTTGCAGAACAAGTGCTCTTAGCCACTGAGTCATTGCTGCAGCCATGAGCATGACAAGTTCTATTTCCAAAAAACTTACTGTATAGGACACATAGAAACCTTTTCATAGTAAAATGTTATAAATTCGGTTTATACAGCATTGTGGAAGATAGCGAAAAGATTGTAACAACCAGAGGAAGAGGCAGTGATATTATAAAGAAGCAGTATTCTCCAGACCCAAGAGGGCAGTTACACATATAAACTCACAGTGGTTGTGATAGCATGTGCAAGACATACACAAATTCAAATCACAAAACTCCCAGCATGAAGAAGGCAGTTGGACACAAAGTTCTACCCAAGCCATGGAGTTATTGTCAATTAATAGCTGCTGGGAAAGGGAGAGTCAGTTTTCTTTAAGAATTTGGCCTTTGGTAGGTCAACAATTGTTGATCACACACCAGGAATATATGGGCAGCATACAATGGACTTGGTGGGCTTTAAAAATAAAGTTGGATGTGTAGTGAAGGAAGGGTTGGCCTGGGAGGAGTTGGGGGAGGGGTGTGAATATGACCAAAATATATTGTATGAAATTCTCAAAGAATCAATAATAAAAATGTTTATACAGTACTTTTGGAGAATGGTGCAAAGGATGTGTGTGTGTGTGTGTGTGTGTGTGTGTGTGTGTGTGTGTGTATGTGTGTGTATGTGTGTGTGTTGTTGTTGTTGTTGTTATTTGAAACACTTTCTGGTAAATGTGATTGCTGAAATAAACTGAATAAAGTCTAGTCAATGTCCCCAGAAGAGGGAGCAGTAGGAAGAGCATTTCAGGTAGAGGGGATCAGAGGAGCATGAACCTGGGAAAACACTAAGGAACAAGGACTAGATCTCATCCTGTGGGTCTGGTGATGGGGAAAGGGAATGAGCTGAAGATTTGGCTACAAAGTCTTTGCAAACTCAAGCTGTTCATACCTGCTGGTCTAATCTTTCTCAAATAAGTTGGAGAGTAGTGCTATTGAGCCAGGGCTTGGTGGGAGTGATCACAATATTGGATAACTGTCAGTAGTAAAGGAAAAGCTAAGTGGATTTAGCAAGTACGATCTAGAGGTTTCCCTAAGAACCTAGAGGGTGTTAGACACCATGGATTTTCCTTGAGGACCAAAATGCATTGATAAATTATTGCTTTCAGGACAACTTTTCAGAGTAGGCTTCCTAAAATTTATCTTACCCTCTAGTTTGCTTAAGTAAGTTATCATGGAAATGCTATGGAAGAAGCTAAGATGCAGGTGAAAGAATAATTAGGATGATCAGCAATAAGGTCTACATTGTTTTGTGAGGAAAGAGAATCCAAAAACAGGTGAGAAAATGGGATTTAAATAGAGTGAACCTGAAACTGAGGGTCCTCTAGGTGGCAAAAGAAGGCGGAGGAGATGGCTGAGTGGGTAAGTGGTTGTTATACAGCCATAAGGACATACATTTGGATCCCCAAAATGTAGGTAAGAAACTGGGAATGGTAACATGCATCTGTAAGCTCAGTGCTGGGAGTGGGGAAGGGATCATTGGATCTCATCAGCAGCAGATTTAGTGGAGACTACAAACTTCTATTTAAGTGAGAGATTCTGCCAAAAAGTAAAGGTGGGAGTGATCGAGGAAGGCACCAATAGTTACGGCTACAGACATGTTCACCCATATTAACACACACACACACACACACATACACACACACACACACACACACACACACACATGAAAAACAAGAAAAATATCACGTTTGCATGAGGAAGTGAGCAAGCCAGAAAGGCTGGCTGTAAGAGGCAGAGCTATTTAGTAGAGCAAATAGATTTCTAGTTATGTCAGGCAACATTCTAAGATGAAACCCATGACCATGTCCTTTATAAACCCTTCCCCATTAACCTGGCAGAATCTTCTACTCTTTTTTGATACTTTTCCATGTTTCTGATGGGTGTTTGTCTGCCTGGCCATTGATCAGACACCAGGAACAACGATTGATTAAGGCACCATGGTAATTGCTATGGTCGTGTCTCTTCCAAATTCAAATGAAACTGAGTCCACTTGTGAACAGCAGTTAGAGGATGGCCTTTAGCAGATGACCGTCACTCTTATGAAGGAGCTGGGACCGACTAGTTAGTCTCTTTTTACTCTTCCTCTCTTCTGTCATGTGAGAATGCAGCCACAGAGACCTTCAATATACATCAAATATCAATGACACTGACTTCTCAACTGCAGAACTATTAAAAGTGCACATCTATTCTTTAAAATGTTCCCAGTATCAGGCGTTTTGTTATAACACCACAAACTACAACAGTTATATATAAAATGGTGCATATAAGTAGTAAAAAACTGTAAACTATGAGAGTTATTTTGCTCTGTCCAGATTTCTTATTAAGAGAAAGACAGAAAAATACATAGCCTTCCTTTAATGGTATATGTTCTAAATGTGAGAGCTGAGTGAAATAGTTGTCACTGATATGGTGCAAATGAGGTGGCTATGCTGAGGAGCGAGACGTCAAACTGCAGACTGTTTCAGTAGGTGCAGAAGGAGAGATGTGAATGGAAGTGTTTCCCCCAAAGGAGACTTTTGACAGAATTTGTGCACAAGACCCGATGCTTTTGGGGTAATTTGTGGGAAGCTTGTCCTGATAAGCAAAATCAAGTGACAGATACTAAGTGTTCCTTTGAGGATATAGTAAGATATAAGTATGCCAGAGCTTACCTTTCCCAGGAGGTATGCTTTAACATTTTTTTCTTTTGTGTGTGTGTGTGTGTGTGTGTGTGTGTGTGTATGTGTGTGTGTGTGTGTGTGTGTGTGTGTGTGTGTGTGTGTATGTGTGTGTGTGTGTGTGTGTGCTGTACAGGCGTGTTTGCATTTGTGTGGATACATGGGTGTTGGTTGTGTGTTTGTGTGTGCATTGTGTATGGAAGCTCAAAGTTTACTCTGGGTATCTTCCTTGATCACTTTCTACTTCATTGGCTGGGGCAGGATCTCTCACCGAACCCAGAGTTTACAGTTCTGCTAGTCTAGCCAGCCAAATTGCCCTGTGAATGAATACTGCATATGTCTCCAAGTGCGGGGATTCCAGGTGGCTGTCACGCGTGCCCTGCTTCTATATGGGATGTGAGGAGCATCACTGTGGTCCTCACTCATTGGGGCAAGTTCTAGATTTGCTCAGCCTTCTCCTAAACTCTTAATTTTTCTAAGAGCCCAACTTTCATCCAGTTCTCATATAAAACAGCAAACAAAGTAAAAGTCCAAGTCACAAATCAATATTGAGAAATCTTGAGAGGTGATTTGGTTAAAAAAAAATCATTCTTTACTTTTTGTCCTTTAAAACCTCAAACTTAAACATTAAGTTTATGTATTTAAACTATAATTTTTATTCCATCAAAATAAAATGTTCATAGCAAGACAGTGGCAGAAAGCTGCTCATATTTTATGCAATTCTCAGTGACACCCTATATATATATATATGTAGTCATTTGGAAATAATTTTCTTCCCTATCTAATAAATCTATTATAGAACTGATCAATTAAGAAGCTTGTTCTATAATTTAAGTTGAAATATTAATTCAGAAAAAAATACTAAGTGTTTAGTAGAATTTAATTTCCCACATTGAGCTCAGCAAACATCTTTTAAATGACTGCCATGTTCAAGGTGTAGTGCTCTAAGGACACAAAGATACAGTGATTTTTGTCTTTGTCCTAGGGAAAGGCTGTACAGTGCTTGAATGATGTGTGTTAAGGATTAACACTGAGAGCTGCTGGAGCTGTGAGATCTAATGAGGGAACGAACCATCATGAAACATAAGTTGGGGAGGCTAGCTAGAGAAAATGAGTTCAGACCAAGAATTAGACCAAGAGACAACCAGGAGACAGACTCTCCAGTCTGAGGGGAACATGACAAAGGGGGTATTATTAGGAAGATTTTAATCAGGAAGAGAAATCCATCTGTCTCCAGTGTATGAACAACAGCATGGTGGACCCAGGAAGCCACAGGCAGGTGTATTTCTAGATGGTAGAAAACCTATTAAGGATTTATGTACATCTGTTTTATATATATATCACCACAAAAGCACTGTAATTCAAAATGCAGAGCCTAGTTAGAGGCTATCTTAATATCCCAGGAGAGAAACTGAGCATAATGCGTAAGGAAGGGTACAGCAGCATGCCTAGGGCAGAATACTACAGAGACTACCTTCAAATAATCTAAATATTTTATGGAGATAGTGGATTAATGGTTTAAATCAGTTTTAACACAGAGCCTAGGACCCTGAAAATAGTTTAAAACCCACTGGTGTCTTGTGCTATACCTTGTTACCACTCTTCCCAGAATTTGTGATTGGAGATTATCTTCCTGGTAGTCTTGATACACCTATTCCCACAATTACTACTCTGAGGCTTTCTATGTAGCCAACTGACACAAGACCTTGTTCATGGTATTTTGTTACAGTGACTTGAAGACACTGAGACTCTTGAATTGATTGGTAATTGCTTAGAGTCATTTGACTTTTTTGAGTAATCATGTGTGTGGTTATTGTGGGAAGTCCTCTAGATCCCTAGCTCTTTGTATTTGAGCGCCTATATATCAAATACCTAGCTTCCTGGGCATATTTATACAAACAACTGCCACATCATCACAGATTCCAATAATAATGACAACAAAATCAATGACAGAAACTGTGCTTATCATATGTTGGGCAACGTACTAGGTGACTGACAGCTGTTATACTGATGTACATTTTTAACTGAACCTTCCATTTGATGATTGTTAGTTACTCTTCATTGGGCAACAATTTTGTAAACATACACTTTGGTAGGCTTTTTATATAATATGTGTAGAGTCCACATAAACATATGGAGTATTTTTTATTCCCATGTTATAGAAGAAAGTGAGAAATCTTAATCTAAATGTCTGTTTACATAGATAGGAATCTGAAGTTAATCTCAGATTTATGTTCACTATTTCAGAGCTAAATAGGTAGAGAGATTCATAAGACCACTGAGACACAGTGCTAGAGAACATGTCTGGTCTATGCTTTGTCTTTGTTGAAATATTTATGGATGCATTAATGTACTGAGTGTATATCATCTCTTGATTTTGCCTGCAGGTTTTATGTATTCTCCAGTTCCATTTATCCTTCACCTATTACTTAATTTACTTGAGTACTTGTTTTGTGCAAAAGCCAATGAGGTGAAATTGGAAAAATGCACAGCTTGAAGCAAAACACGTAAACAAGTATGACAGCATAGTCATAGTTGGAAGAGAGGTGGAGTCAGGATCAGAAAGTAGGAGCTACTGCTTGCATTAGATGTAAGTTATGATCCTGACAAATATGGCAATTCAACAAGAGGCCAGGAAATTGAGCATGAGTATATGTCATGTTCAGGGAAACATCACAGGCTCAACCAGGACTAGCGACAGTTTAAGAGATGAGAGAGATGCCACAGGGCTTTGAGGACAATGTCACTAAAGAGCCTCTAAGTCCTGCCTAATGGTAAAGCATTTATGCTGTGATTTGAGATAGCTTCAGGTGAAGCCTGTTATTTCTCAGGCAGGTAGAAGTTATATTAGTAGATGGTAGAAACCATGACTTCTACTTTGGTTCTTCCTTGTGACAGCAAGTTTATATTATGGGGAGCAGAGGCTGGGAATATAGCTCATTGGCAGAGCACTTGTCTAGCATGGGTGAGCTCCTCTACTTGATACCCAGAACCACATACATATTTCTGTCCTGGTTAGTTTTTCTTGCCAGATTGACACAATCAAGAATCACCCTGAGGGAATCTCAACTGAGAGATTGCCCAGATCTGATTGGTGGGTGGTCATGTCTGTGGGGAATTACCTTCATTGGTGATTGATATGGGAGGACACAGCCTGGGCAGGACTAACGCCTCAAGCTGCTGGAAGACAGGCAATAGGCAGGGAGGGAATTCTGTGATCAACTACACATTAAACAGGAAAAAAAAAAAAAACAACAAACTGATGTTTCTTTGGCTGAGAACACAGTTAAATTTTGCAAGTGTTGGATTTCATTATAAAACATGAAATAAAGCACTAGGTCCTAAAAGTTTCCCCAGGTCCTGGGCAGGGCTACCCTGGGCAGGTGGTTCTTAGTTACATAATAAAGCTGGTGAAGCATGAGGCAGAAAGAGTGAGCCAGTGAGCTGCATTCCTCTGTGGTTTCTGCTTCAGCTCCTGCCTCTAGGTTCCTGCTCTGCGTCTCTGCACTGATTTTGTTCAGTAGTAGACTGCTATCTGGAAATAAAACTGAAATAACACTTTCCACGCTAAGTTGGTTTTGTGCAGTGGTTTATCACAGCAACAGAAGAGCAAACTGACCTAATTACTCTACAAGGTACTAGGAAGTTTTGTTGAGTAGAAGATTATCATCTCCTAATATACATTTATTTAACAAATCTCCAGGACATAGACTCTGTAATGTACAGCATCACATTCCAAATGGTCATCAATCTCACCCCTTTTACTGTCAGTCCCACACACTGAATGGTAGTTAGTTTAGGGTACTCATCTGAGAGGCCTCCTAACTCAAAATACTGTGCTCTTGTGAGGGATTACTGCCCTTGCAGCCACCTCTGCCCGGGAGCTTTACCTTCTATGATGTGGTTGGTTTTCACTCCATAAATTCAGTGTACTGACTCTCCCTTCCCTTTATTTCCCAGTTTATTTTTTTGGAAATCCTCTACAAATTGAAAATGACTACAGGAAAGGACCTGGGGAAACTTTTAGGACCTAGTGCTTTATTTCATGTTTTATAATGAAATCCGACACTTGCAAAATTTAACTGTGTTCTCAGCCAAAGAAACATCAGTTGTTTTTTTTTTCCTGTTTAATGTGTAGTTGATCACAGAATTCCCTCCCTGCCTATTGCCTGTCTTCCAGCAGCTTGAGGCATTAGTCCTGGTTCCCCACTCTACCACCATGCCATCTTCCCTGTAGGGATCAGCACCCTGCCAAAGGTAACATATATCATTGTGACTCTGGAGCCAAAGAGAGGATGGGAGCAGTACTGTCAAATATTGTTGTAGTCTCCCTTGGTGGCCTTCCTTCCCTGCAAACCATGGATCCTGAGAGTGGGGAGTTGCTCTTCCTAGTACAAAGATAGAAAATGGGTTCTCGTTGCCAATGTCGACCCTTATCTCGGACTCACTATTTCTTTAAACATACCTAAATGCAGCTTGGCAACTTCACCTTCTTACATAACTGAAGTGGAAGCAAAAAGGTGCTTGGAGTGCACCTTGAATGTTTGATCTTGGGCTTTCTTAAGGTTTCTGCCTCTCCTCTCATGGGTTTGAGATAAAAGGGAACCAGATGTTTTCTTGTTAAAGATCAAGGCAATCAGGATGGCAATTCAGGACATGACTATCATCACTGCGGGGAGAAGAGAAGGCCATGTGACATTTTTCTATTAGCCACAGTATGTCAGGTTTATGTGGCTGTCAGAGAGGGTATTTCATTTCATGCCTATTTGTGATTCCTTTGTTGTTGTTGCCAGTTTTAAATTCCTGGCACCATCCTCAGTAAACTGAATGAGGCTATTGTAAGTGTGCATTCTCATGCTAAGGGAAGCCAACACTTCAGATGCCTGCTGAACCCCTTCACTATTCTTTACACGCAGTAACTTCATTCGGCTTCTTTACAGTAATGCCGAGAAGGTAGATGGTCTATTCCCATTTCACAGATGAAAATTCAAGACACGGGAAGGTTAAGTACCTAATCATTGTTGTATTGTTCATAAGCGTTAGTAGAGCTGAGGTTTATAGCTCAGCAGCCAATGGGGACAGGATAGGGAAGGTAAGCTAAAAACTTAAGGAAGAACTCTTCTTCAGCCTTAAAAAGAACAGGGTTTGCACCAGGAAGTGTGTGCCTTACTCTAAGCACCACAAGCTTCTCTCCCTTGGTGCTTGCAGTCTGATTGCTTATGCGCCTTCTCCAGCTGGTCCTGATGTTTGTGAACTCAGCCTGCAAGGGGAGGCAGATTGAACAGCAGGAGAGGTGGGCTCTGGGTTCTGAGGAGATCAGCAGAGGTCCAGTCCACAGCTGGTAACTTTCCTCAGGATATAGTGAGCCTTCTCCATTTTTATTCTATCCTCTCATATGCTTCTCAATTAGTGGTTTGTCTCTGACCTTCTCCAGTATGGATAGGGAAGAAGATATGCTTCATGGGAGAATAAACTTGTCACAGGATACTGAGCATACTTAGATTTTCTGCTCCCGAGATTCTTATTTCATATTTGCCAAGTACATAAATATCTAAATGTGCCTGTTGGTCTCAAAGATAGTCCAAAGGCACAAGTATCATAAGAATACTGGAAGGGCTTTGGAAAGGGAATTTAAATTGCTCCAGAGAACAAGATAAAGTAGGTATAGTCTTCAAATCCTGAATATTAGTAAAGAACTGCCCCTTCCTCAATATTCTCTACTCTTAGACAATCTATAGGACAGTTGAGTAAGTTTTGAATAGAACCATGCTTTTCTCTTTCATTAACAAAGGGAAAATGTACTCTAATTTAAAGAGGTCCTTTGTTTAGCCTCACAAAGCGTAAACCTTGGGAGACCACAGAGACCCAAGAACCCACAATGTGAGCACTAACATCCCTTATGTATTCAAAACCCCTAAGTTCTTATGTGTGGAGAGCCAGGTGTAACTGGAACATGGCTGAAATGAAGGACAGTTAGTAGTCTTATGATCTCGTAGCTTGCTTGAGCATTGCAGCATCATATGTGAAAATACAGAATAGTTCCTACAGGCAAACTTCTGACATTGAGACCTGAGAAGACCAGTTGACACTAGCTGCTCCTTCCTTAGCATTACTATGCCGCCAAAAGCACATCAAAGGGACATGATAAGTGGCACTAAGCAAATAGGCTACAAGGAAGGTACACTTGCCTCTTTGATCAGGTTCATAAATCTGGGTCCAAGGCGCCATGGCTTGTGTCGATGGCACTGTAGGGAGCTGACCGTCAGCTGTGAGGCACGGTGGGAAGCAATGGCCACCATGTACACAGCGTCATACATCAGAGCTGCTTCAGTCTGTAGAGAAAAATAGGGACCATGCCATCAGTTCCACCTTTATTACCTCCCTCTACCCAGGCAATTGCCATTTCTTCCTTGCTATTTGATCTTGAAGACCTCTTGTTCTTTAGCTTAACAGTGTTCAGTCACTAATAACTACTTTTCTACAAAAGAAAAATTTACACTCCAGAGTCAATTAGGATTCCACATTTGGTTTTGAGTTCTTAAAAGCAAAGCAAAATAAAAACTCAGATCAACTCCAAAAGACTTTATTCCAGGGATAGTTTTGGAGTGTCTTCTATGTCAAGCTCATCATTGAAGTCAACTACCTTGAGATTGAATCGACTAAGACTCATTATTTCAATATGAGTTCTTGTCTCTCAGCACCCTTCCTTCCTTCCTTCCTTCCTTCCTTCCTTCCTTCCTTCCTTCCTTCCTTCCTTCCTTCCTTCCTTCTTTCTTTCTTGTTTTGTATTTTGGAGAAAACAAGTTTTTGCTAATAGAGCCAATAGGTGGTTTAATTATTAGGGCTGCTTGTTGGTCACTTTCATTGGCCAGGCTTGATTAGGGGAGTTGGGGTCATGGTATGAAATTCAATGGCAAGCTCAGGGAGGCCCTCTGAGGTACAGGCCTGTGAATCAAAACAAACATGCATTTGCCTCTGTGAGTTACCATGAAAGAGAATCAAAGTAGCTAATTCTCTCTTGGAATAGTTGTCTTTTCTTCATAAAATTCTTCGCACTTGCTAAATTTTATATAATACTCATAGCATTTTGTCAAATATACTGCCCTGTGGTCTTGGGGATAAAAATCTCATAATACTCTCATATTTTACTGGAGGGCGTTCTTTGCAACTTCAAATATATCAGCTCATTTGAAATTCTCGGTAATTCTCCAAAGTAAGTAGAACACACAGATAAAGCTACTTATTATATGTAAAACTGACCCCAAGCAAAATATTGATTTATGGTAGCACATGTGTATATAGCTGGAAAATTGACAGAGTTAAATCTAGAATCCAGGTTCTAGCATAAAATTTTGTATGAGGTTTTCTGCAATTAGTGGATTCATTCATTATTTGCTGTTAATTAAGTCTTTATGGACATCAAAAGAGAGCATAAGTGATGGATGCTACACCAGTGATGGATGCTACACCTTGCATTTCATCACTTTTGCGGCAAGAGATGCTTTTTACTCTGAACCTTATTATTTTTTACAGTCCCTGTCACTGAAATGTAAAATTATTTCTAATACTTGTCACTTCATTAAAAACAATGTGAATTTTTTAAAAGCAGAAACCATTCAAATTCAGCCTTTAGTACCTAAGCACAATTCATGACACAGAAACATAATTTAATAAACATCTACAGAATGCATTACTATTGATTCATAAATTAAAACAAAACACACTTTTGTAAGAACTACATAGTACCAAGATTTAGCATAAATCATTTTACTTATATACTTCACACAGAGAAATGAGGTTGATGGTAGTGGCAGTGGCCATTGCTAAGCTTAAAATTATTTTGATTAACTCAAGATTTAGATAATCTGTGTTGTTGATGACAAAACTGAGTCTTGTGAGAATTAGCTGGTACACATCTACTCTGCTAATTACTTACAGGGATAGAGTTTAGGCCCCTGCTTGCCTCAGTCTAGCACCCATGTTCCCCACCATTCTGCTATCCTTGTTTGGTTTAATTGGGAGAAAAGTGAATTATTGGCAGGTTACTTTGTAAAGTGAAATCAGTAGTAAGAGTGGACATTTACTGAGCACTAATTACATGTCTGGCCACATTCACAATCCTTGGAAAACAATGAACTTTTGTCATCCCTTTACTTTATGGAAAGAAAATTAAGAGATTAAATGGTGTCTATAAACTAAGACTGAGAAAGCCAACATTTAGATCCTTAAAGTTGGTGGTATATGCTCTAGCTCAGTCTTGTCCAATTATTTAGTGATCACAATAGTAGCTTAATTAAGGCTAAAATCCACTGACCATGTACTACCTGCCAGCACAACAAGCATCACTTTTATGTATGACATGTCCTTCAATTTGAAACATTTAAATTGAGTTTATCTATTCTTTGAGAACTTCATAATATATACAATGTGTTTTGGTCATATCCAACCCCATTAACCTCTTCAGATTCATCCAGACCTTCTCATCTCCCCATCTCAATTTTGTAAGTTTTTCTTCCCTTTTTACATAAATGTTTATTCCTTTTATAAAATAACATACTGATTCCAATTAGTGCTGTTCATATGATCATGGATGTAGGGTCATACATTAGAGCACAGGCAACCTATGATGGGCCACAACCCTGAAGAAAACAGACTGTCCCTCCAATCCCAGAATCCATAAACTGTCAACAGCTTCTCAGATAGGGGTGGAGCCTCATAAACCCATTCATGTTCAAAGACCAACTGACTTGACCTTGTGCAAGTATTGTTCAGGGAGTTACAATCACTGTGAACTTGTGAGTACAATAATAGCCCAGTCAAGTCCAAGAGACATTATTTCACATTCCTCTTTACCTACCTCTGGCTCTTACATATATCTTGAAAGCTTATGTAAAGTAACATTGATCAATGCCCCTAAGAAAATCTCCTCACAGCATAAACATACTGAAAGCTGGATTCTCCTTGCAAATATATGTTTTGGTTATTAAAACAATTGGCTGTAAAGGGTTAACTTGTGGGGTCTGGGGTGCTCAAGTCCTGCACATTCCAAATGTTTGTGGGAAAATACTTTCCCCACAATTTTTTGAAAAGCATGTGTTTGTATTCCTGGAGTCTGGTGCAATATTTATGCTAAAAATGTGATTGTGGCAAATGTCACATTTTGTACGGAGGTGCTGGGCTCTGCTATATCAGTTGAGGTCTGGAAGGGCCTGGGGACTAAGGTCAGTTATGTGCTCTGTGTGTTTGGGTGGGTTTCCTGGTTGGCAACATTTCACAGGTATAGTCACACATCGTTGCTGCAAGTCAAACAATTTCTAGGGAGCTTCAAGGTATGAAACAGCTAGAAGCCCAGGCCTGTTATGTCTCTGCCCTGTGTGAAAACCTCCTTTGCTGATTTTACTTTTGATTCATTTTTTCCTGTAACAAGCTGTTACTACAAATATGACAGCTTATTCGAGTTCTGTGTACTTTGTACAAATAATGAGGTATTAGGACATGTTGGTAACTGATAACACAAACTGATGAGAGGCCTCATCATCTTGTAGACAAGGACAATTGGCATGTTGTATCTCCAGTTGGGATACTTGGAAGAAAACTGGTCTTTGGAGAACAAATGGGCAAGAGGCATACGTTTCTGATTACTCTCTAAATTTGGAAACAGTTGTAGGTAGGGTAGGGATTGTTGAAATTGCCCATAGGAACTCTGCTGAGGGTGTAAGCTTGTGGAAGCAATGCTGCCACCAGGGAACCCCACATGCTGGAGGAAATGTTGCTCATTTACACTGTCCCTGAGCACACAGCAGGTAGAAGACCCTGTTGGTGAGTGAGATTTGGGAATGGGTTTTGGGAAGGTGACAAAAAGACCAGCACAAGAGGTCAAAAAATTCAGTAGTTAGGAAAGAAATCTCAGAAGGTCCACAGAAGGTTGAGCAGTGTGCTTGCCATAATTTGAGCCTCAGTGAATAATTGCTAGTTTTAAATAGAGACCAGGAGGAAATAGAAGAAGAAGGATTATAAACAGAGCAAGTAAACATATTGGCAATGCCTTTGGTCATACTAGGTCAAAGATGTGTCAGATGAGGATTCACCTTGGGCAACTGGCATAATAAAAAATGTGTCTCATGAATAAATAAGATCATAAATAATACAATATTTTTCTGCTCTAGTTTCTCAAGTAAACAAACTTTTGATGTATTAATTAACACTTTAGTTTATAAAACACTCTTCATAATCTCAAGAATTTTTTTTTTGTCAGTGGGGTAGAATAAGGGTTGATTACATCTTTGCCTGCCAGAACGTCCTTTGTTCTTTTATTGACTAAAGACAGCAAATCTTAAAAAGTAAATTCATTCCTATACCACAGGAATGTGTATGTTATTTAAATGTTTAATGGAGTGACACTATGTTGTTATTATACAGATTTACAGAGCAACAAATAGATGTAGAGAGTCCACTTTCTCCAGGAACATAGCCAGGACCTAAACTTCTTTGCTAAGAAAAAATGTTGCCTTTTCTACTAATCCTGTAGGCTGTTATCTTTCATCATAGGAGTCTCTGTGAAGACTCAAAGTGGCTATCCAAAGATGTCTTTACCATGGACCACAATTACAGAACTGTTAGATGTTAGATTACGCTCCCAATTCTGCCTCATACTAGGAATGCATTTTTGAGCCAGGAAGGAGAATGACAGATAGGGCTCTGTGGCTTCTGACTCATTGGCATTAACGAACCACACACCATTTTTGTGTTTGAATAGTGAATGTTCCCCATAGGGTTGGGTATTTGAATATTTGGTCCACACTTGGTGACGTTGTCCACTCTGTTTGATGTTGAAGATGTGATCTCTCTCTCTTGTCTTCCTGCCCCAGCAGTCTGTTGCTATCCCTTCTCCGCCATTATTGACTATCCATTTAAAATTGTAAGCACAAATAAACTCTTTCTTCCTTAAGTTGCCCTTTGTGGTTGTGATTTATCACAGAAACAGAATAATAACTAACACATATCAGCATGGTCCACAATCAGAGAAAAATCATTCTGAATGTGAGCCGTTCCATCTCCCCAGCAGTACAAAACCCTATTGTCTGAATGAGCCCATAGTACTGTGGGAAAGACAGAAAAAGCAGAAAGAAATGAAGTAGATTTTATGAAAACCATTCTAAACTTTAGTTATGCTAATTAACAATCCACTTGAAAAATAATACTCAAAAAATCTTCAGATAGTTTTGAATAGTGCATTTCATTGTTTTGAACTGAGACAAGCAGCAGTTTTCTTAACTCAATTCTTAACGCAGGTTTTTATTTCTTTAATCAAATCTGTTTTTAAATCTAGATTCAACGAAATTGAATTTGGGTATGACTGATTTCTCTATTTTCAGTTATAGGTGTGTTTTGACATATAAGATGATATTCTTTGGGGATGTTTTAGTGTACAAAATTCTAAGAAAAGCTTTAATAAATTATCTTAAAAATAGATAAATCAGTGGGTAATCAAAACACACTTTCCCCATTACACCATTTTCTAATTCCTATATGCTCACATCTATAATCTGTAAATGTATGTGGCACATATAAGAAAAATGACTGTAATGGATACAGGCAATGCATCTGGGAGAACACCAGGATGATACATAGGATTTTTACAGAACACAATTCTATTATATCAGTGGAATTACTTATAATCATTTATTGTTCTAGTTGCTTTTCTGTTGTTGTGATAAAATGTCCTGAAAATGCGATTTATTTACAATTCCGGATTACAGCCCATTGTCTTGGGGAAGTCAAGCGAGTAACAATTAGGATCACTTTCACAGATGAAGAACAGAGCAAGAACAGAGAGAGAATAAGTGTGTGGACCTATTCCTTCTTTTTTGCTTATTTGGCTACATTTTACTTTTCTTTTGCACAGTACCTCTCCGTAGAGAATGGCGCTGCCCACAAGGGTTTGTGTTTTCTTTCATCCATTAACAGTTATGAAAGTCCCCCATATACATGTCACAGACTAACTGAAGACAATAATTTCTCTTCCCAGAGGACTCTTGGTTGTGCTAAGCTGATAGTTAGAACTAACCAGTGCACTTACTGGTAATGCATTAGTAGTGTTAGTTTATAAAATTAAAAAAAAAATATTATTTCAGAATAACCTCCATCTTTATTAATAAGGCATGGTTCTTGCTTGTAAGAACTTTGGCTTTCCAGACAGGGCTATATGAATATTCTTCATTTAAAAATCTTCTGTTTGGGTACAATCTTAATTAAATTTATTTTCTGCATAAATTATTTTATCAAATGCATAGTTATTGAAGCTTTCTCTATGCCTTGCCTTTTTAGATCTGGGGGACAGAGCAAATTACAAAAATAGAAAGTATCTTTACATAAATGTTTATATTCTCATAGAGAAAGACACTAATCCAACAAAACAAAATATAACATGAGAGTTTGCAAGAGTTAGGCAGAAAATTAAAACAGGTGAGGATGAAGAGAATAGCAGTGTAATCTATCATAATAAAACTCAGTTCACAGAAGCCCTTACCAGTGAATAGGCATTTGAACAGCATTAATAGAAGTGGATGTAGGCATTCAGGGCAACAAGTGCTTGGCATGCAAGAGTAAATGAATATGTAGGATCTAATATGTATATCCAATAGTTTTTTTTTTTTTTTTAATTTTTGGTGTGGTGAAAAAAGCATTCTGATTGAGGCAATTTAAAAGCAAAGAATTATCCTTAACGTTGTATTAGCTCCCTCTATTAACATATCTCTTTCATTGTTCTCTCTCTTCCTCCCTACCCCAATTCGGCCATCTCATTCCCTCATGTTCTTGTTCTCTATCTCCTCCCCTTAATCCCCACCCTGTCCCCAGTTTACCCAGGAGATCACCTTTCCAGGGTGATCCATACATCCCTCTTAGGGTTCTCCTTGTTACCTAGCTTCTCTGGGGCTGTGGATTGTAGTCTGATTATCTTTTGCTTTTGATCATCTAGTATCCACTTATGAGTGAGTACATGCCATGTTTGTCTTTCTGGGTTGAGGTTACCTCACTCAGGATGATTTTTTTTTCTAGCTCCATCCATTTGTCTACAAATTTCATGATGTCATTGTTTTTTATAGCTGGGTAACACTTCATTGTGTAAATATGTCACATTTTCTTTATCCATTCTTTGGTTGAGGGGCATCTAGGTTGTTCCCACATTCTGGATATTCTGAATAATGCTGCTATAAACATAGTTGAGCAAGTGTCTTTGTGGTATGATTCAGCATCCTTTGGGTATATGCCTAAGAATGGTATCACCAGGTCTTGAGGTAGATTGATTCCCAATTTTCTGGGAAACCACCATACTGATTTCCAAAGTGGCTGTACAAGTTTGCACTCCCATCAGCAGTGAAGGAGTGTTCCCCTTGCTCCACATCCTCTTCAACATAAGCTGTCTTCAGTGTTTTTGATCTTCGACATTCTGACAGGTACAAGATGGTATCTCAGAGTTATTTTGATTTGCATTTACCTGGTGACTAAGGATGTTAAGCAATTTCTTAAATGTCCTTTGGCCATTCTAGATTCTTTTGTTGCAAATTCTCTGTTTAGATCTGTATCTCATTTTTTAATTGGATTATTTGGTATTATGAAGTCTAGTTTCTTGAGTTCTTTATATATTTTGGAGTTCAGTCCTCTGTCAGATGTGGGGTTGGTGAAGACCTTTTCCCGTTCTGTAGGCTGTTGTTTTGTCTTATTTACTGTGTCCTTTGCCTTACAGGAGCTTTTCAATTTCAGGAGGTCCCTTTTATTAATTGTTGCTCTCAGTGTCTGTGTTACTGGTGTTATATTTAGGAAGCCTGGTGCTGGTGACATTCCCAGGAATCCACAAGGATAAACCCAGCTAAGACTCTTAGCAATAGTGGAGAGGGTGCCTGAACTGGGCTTTTCCTGTAATCAGATTGGTGACTACCCTAATTGTCATTTTAGAACCTCCATGCAGTAACTGTTGGAAGCAGATGCAGAGATCCACAGCCAAACACTGGGCCAACCTCTGCAAGTCCAGTTGAATAGAGGGAGGAAGGATTACATGAGCAAGGCAGGTCAAGATTGTGATGGGGAAACCCACAGAGACAGCTGGCCTTAGTTAGTGGGACCTCAAGGATTCTGGACTGACATCTGGGGAATCTGCATGGGACCAAACTAGACCTTCTGCATGTGGGTGACAGTTATGTGACTTGGTCTGTTTGTAGGGCCCTTGGTAGTGGGACCAGGATCTATACCTTTTGGATGAGCTGGTCTTCTGGAGCCCATTCCATATGTTGGGATACCTTGTTCAGCCTTGATACAGGGAGGGGGGGGTTGATCCTACCTCAACCTTGATGTGCTAGGCTTCACTGACTCCCCATGGGAGGCCTTACCCTTTCTGAGGAGTGGATAGGGGATTGGGGGGAGGAGGTGGGAGGAGCAGGTGGAGAGGAAGGAGTGGGAAGTGTAATTGGTATGTAAAAGGAATAAAAAATTTAAAATAAAACAAAAACAAAACTAAACATACTACATAAAAAAGGAAAATTGAATCTAACCCTGTTGATGAAAATAAAGAGTTTAATGAAGATGTATTGATGATTTAAAAGAAAGCAAAGAATTCTTAGCATTGAACCTGGAGTTGGGGTCATGAGATATGCTCTTTTAACTCTGATTGATTCATTGAACATCCTTGGACATGCCCTTTTACCTCTCTATGACTAGTCTCTAACTCTTTAAATTATCTGCAGTTGGGTGAAACAGAAGGACTGGGGTTCCATCTTCATTCTCTGCATAAAGATTGGTTGAAAGTATGCCTTCTGTAATTAAAGCTACGTCTACACAGTTGTTTTACCCAACTTTAGAAGGTTCTGTTTTACCTTTATTGTTTGCTCATATTGACATGTCCTGACATAGTTATTGTAGCTGCTTGTAGCATGGATCTTAACAGGTTTTATTAATAAAAACAAATCCAGAGCCAGGTATTGGGGTGACAGCTAGAAAATCAAAGAAGCAGAATAAGCCACAGCTACCTCACCTCTCCAGGTCCTCAGCTGATCCTCCTTCCCCAGACTGGATGCCTCTGTGTCCTCATACGAATGAGTCTCAGCTGAACTGCTGCTCAAAAGCCTGAAAGCTTAACCAGCCAAATGCTTCTAGTTTCTGGTCTTCACACCTTATATACCTTTCTGCTTTCTACCATCACTCCCTGGGATTAAAGGCTCACTTTCTTGGATAAAAGGCGTGTGTCACCATGCCTGGCCATTTCCAATGTGGCCTTGAACTCACAGAGATCTAGAGGGATTTCCACCTCTGGAATGCGAGGATTAAAGGCATGAGTGCCACCATTTTCTAGCCTCTGTATCTAGTGGCTGTTTTGTTCTCTGACCCCAGATAGGATTATTAGGGTGCACAATATTTTGGGAAACACAATACCACCACAGCTGCTTTTAGAACATTCTATGAAACACTATCTTCTGGGTTTATAAGTTCTCTCTTTTCCTTTCATCAAAAATGTTTTGTGAGTACGATGTGTGTGTACATGTGTATATGTCAGTGTGTACACACAGTATACTTGTGGAGGAAGGGACAACAGCTCATGTTTGTCCTTACCTCCTGCCCTCCTTGAGACAGTTTTCTTATTCTTTTTGTTGTTGTCTGAACAATGAACTCCAGCATAGCTAGCCCAGGAGTCTCTGGGAATTCTAGTTTTCACCTTCCAACTCACTATTGGAGAGTTCAGATTTACAGGCACACGCTACTGTCCCTGGCTCTCTGTGAGTTCTGGGGAGTCAAACGCAGTTCCTCATATGTGTATTCAGAGGATCTAACACTGTATTATCTCTCTAACCATAACTTTTCTTTTAATAGTATTATTAATACTGATAGAAACACAAGTATTTCTGAAACCCATTTTCCTGGCTTGATAAGTTTAGACATATCATGACATCTTATTTCAAACAGTTCCTAGCTTTACCGTTCTTCCTGCCTTTTGGGCTGCCATTAGCTCAGGTGACTGGATACAATACCAGGGAGTAGAGGTTCCTTGTGCCAGCCTGAATCTGTGAAAACTTGACAGTTCTACCTTCCTTGTTCCATGGTTTACAACTTGGTCAATATCTACAAATTATTCTGCTGGCTCCATATACTTTAGCAGACTGATGCTTTTGTTTTTGGTATACTAAACCATTTGTGTGAAGGACATTCAATGTTTGGCATGAAGCTATGACATGACTGGTGTGAAAACAGCTTCCAGCTCTCACTTTCTAGTGCTGCACACTGGGCACAGGAAGGACTTATGGGAGAAGTAGATCATCCTGTGATAGAAATCTTGCCGGAACTGGGAAATGGCAATCCCCTTCCTTTTCTGAAGTCTACTATTTCTCTGGGTAATCTCTACTTGTTTTCATTCAAAGCAGTGCTTCAAATCACAGACGGCTCATTTGTATCCAAACACTTTTCATCATTATCTCCCAGATCACTGTGTATTCTAAGAGTTATTTCAGGCTTGCAAAACAGTCAGGGACTCTGAACATAGAACCATCCAGAACCACTTAATTCTTTCATTTATTTCCTCCATTTTACTTGTTCCTCACAAGAAAATGAAAAAGGAAGTTCTAAGTTCATTTTTCAGTGAGATGATACCTTTCAGTTATCAGTAAATTGCATCTTAAAAGCAAAAATGCTTCTCTGGATGATGGGAACAGAGAGTGAAATATTACACCAATTTAAAATGCTATTACCTGCTCGCATTCCCAATATCTTTCCCCTTAGTAGTACTGTTCTTACATAGGAAGCAAGCTTTTTTTTTTTATTATTATTACTTCCTTCTATTTTCTTCATCCAGGGAGCCTCATTAAAGAAATAAAGCAAGGGTAGAGACATTTGACAGCATGAGACAAATGATGCTTTCTTGAAGCTCTGTATGAGGCAGTTTGCATGTTTCTGTTCAGGCCACTCACTACCTCTGACTCTTTTGGCATCTGTGTCAGAAATGACATATGGCTGGAGTTTTAAGCACGGTCAGCATCTGTGGAAGGGTACCCATATGAAGCTGAGATGGTAAGGAAGTGACCCCACAGGCCATGTGGAGATCTGCTTCTACTGACTAGTTATGTATAATGATTCTAAATAGGCTGTTTCTCACCCTATTGCACTCCTCCCCAGGGACACACCCCTATGGGAAAACACTCTTTACTTACCCTTCCTTTTGTTCCTGCTCTCTCTTTATTTGCACAATGATGATAGCAACTTATTATCATTTTTTGACAAGTGCAATTGAAAACGAAAACAGCTTTTGGTAATGGACAGACACAAGCTTGCAGCTATCTAAGAATCCTCTTTTGTTCTCATGTGACATTCTCTCTCAAGATATGTGTTATAATAACATTTACCTACACTATCAAAGGCATAGAAAATGCTTCACTTCCCTTCTATACAGTTAAAACAGGATCATGAGATTTCATTAAAATTATGTGCTGTCTTTTACAATCTTTGTGCCCACATCTGCACCCTTCTCCACAGAGATTTGAAACTTTGAGATGAGGCAATGGGAGTCTGGACGAATTTGATCAAATACATTCTACACCTATATGAAATTCTCAAACAATAAATAAAAACATTTTTAAAAAAATGAAATAAAACTACTCACTGTCATCATGCCATCCAGCAGACCAGTCTCAGGTTTGGGTGGAGCCTGCAACCTTTCCATGGACCACTTCTCAATGATGGATGACACATGAGGGTTGTCAATATTCAGCAACCGAAAGCCAGTCATATTGACACCACTGTACCTGTAGAGTTCCAGATCTAAAGCAAACAAGTCCTGTGTAGTGTTAGAAAAACAAAAATAGAAATTAATAAACTTCATTGATGTTCTTGATATAAAAGAAAATTAATGATTACAGAAGCAATAAAAAGATGAGAACACAAATGGCAGTGTTACCACATCCTGTCTGTGAAGGAATGCTAAGTTTGGATAAGTGAAGAAGAGGAGTTTCACCAATAATTTATCTAGTCTTGGGCCTGAGATATGATATTTGAAAGTTAAGAATTCTCTTCTTAGAATACGGTCTTTGAAGAGTTAGATGAGATCTTTCAGTCACCTTGTCTTTATGTTTTAATTTTCTAACTGAAGGAAAAAGCTCTCAGTGGTGACAGGTCCCCAAAGGAAGCACTGGGCAATGGCAGCCTCAGCCTTCCTCGGCACAGCTCCTGCTTCGGGCTGTTCTGGGTCATGCTGCTGAAGTGAAACATGGAATCTGCATGTGCAGAAAGAATATTCTAGGAGGCAAAAGTGGCATCCTGTGGCTCCCTGATGACAACTCTTATTCCATTCAACAAGAGTATGAAGAGCATTTGCTGGAAAAGGGCTCAGAATAAGGGCCTTTTTAGAGACTATATTGGACCCTGTGGCTGCGCACATGTAGAAACTTCCAGGAGGCTCATTTTCTCTTCAACAACGTTATCAGAAAGCATGCCTAACCCACCCCAGTGTTTTTCAGAACAGATGAAACTGGATGTAAACCAGAAATTTATGAGTAGGTACATATTTAAAGCAGAATGATCATTTCTATTTTTATATAAAAAGTGTAGAGTAAAACCATGCCACTGAAAATATTCCACACTTGAGAAGAAATTGAACTAGCCAAAAATAGCAGTTAACAGAAAAAGTCCATGCAGACATTGCCTAGCAATGAAAAGGCATTCTGAAATGGAGTCTCCTGCCATGGTTCAGCCGTGGTGAGGATGGCAGTTACTCACTAGATTCTGTCATGCTTTGTGTTTGCACAAGACGTGACATACTCTTCTGAAGATGTCTTCTAGTTGCTGTCCATTCCCAAGATAACTTTGGCGTGGACAGTGGAGTTGTAAAATCACAGCCCTGCACTGCTAGCTCTGGATGGAGAAAGCTATACTGCCTTTTTATATCGATTTATTGTTTTTTATTCGATTAAGTGTCTGTGTCTGTGCTTGGGTATGTGCAACTGCATGAAGGTGCCCGTGGAGTCTAGAAGAGGACATCTGATCACTTGGCAATGGAGTTTCAGCCAGTTGTGAGTCTTCCACTTCCCAATGTGGGTGCCTGGAAACAAATACTCTGGTCTTCTGCAAAAGCAGTATGTGCTCTTAATTACTAAGCCATCTCTCCAGTCCTATACTACCCTTTTTTTCAAATATGTGTGTGTGTGTGTGTGTGTGTGTGTGTGTGTGTGTGTGTGTGTGTAAAATTTGTATTTTCTTTACACTAACTTAGTGTTCAGAAAAATTTCCTTAGTGCTTATGGTCAAAGTTGACTAGAATATGAAAGCAATAGGACAGAATGCAGATCACATTGTAGGGAACCACAGAGTAAATACAAAGAATGAGAGCTAGGAAAGTTACTTTTTCAGCACACTCAGTGAGTTGAAGGAAAGTTATTTAGTCACAGAAAATTCCAGCAGATGTGCTGAAGCTCACATGATCTGTATTTTAAATATACGTAGAGTTTAGCTGTCCTACAACTTGGCATTCTTTTGTAATACAGAATGTGGAAAGTTCACATCTGATTTGCTACATCCCCTGTGAAGGCGGAGTGAGGAGGCCAGGAGAGCGAGGAGAGGACCAGAATGAAAACTGTATAATGTGTTCTCCCTTGATAGTTTCTATCAAGGACCAGCCTTCCTAGGTTCTAGGAATGAGTCTCTGAAAGGGCTCCCAAATCAGCTCTTCTCGGTGTGTGTGTTGATGAGGCTGAAAGAATGTTCTGAGGCTCAAGGCCACTGGGCCTTGCAATGCTCTGGTTTTCATGGTTATAGGGAAGGAGCATATCTGTGAGTAGAATAAAGCACTTAGCTGACACTGAGGTCACCTTCGACTATTCTGAAAATGATGTGGTCAGCAGCAACATAGAGGCACCAGATCAGCCACGTGTGGGTACAGGATTCTGTGCGCCATGCTGCTCCCTTTCCCACCACAAGCTCATGGCATGATGTGCTCTGTACCCTTCATATACTCATGGATACTGCAAAGATATTTGCTGTGTTTGCTTTATGCTCCTTGTTCCAAATCCTTTGATTCCCATGCTTTTCAGACTTGGCTTGTCAATTTTATTTGTTAGGACAGTTACTTACTGACCACACCACCCAGAATCTGGGCAGGTTATACTTTGATAAACCCTTAGAGATTACAAAGAAAATGGCTGATTACAAAAATGAAAAAGGTTATATAAATAAAACTGCCACAAATTTTCTTCTCATCTAAGAAAGTGAAATACATCCTGCAGGTGTTAGGGAGACTGGTATATATGCAGGGTCTATTGACTGATTTCTGAAGTCAACTGAGGGGGAGCTATAATTTTGGTATATTAAATGATTTTAGTAAATATTCTTTAATTCAATAATTCCACAAAATTTTAACTGTCAGTGATTCTTCTGACCTTCTTAAGCTATGAGCCATTATTTTCCTTAATGATGTAGAATGTTCAATGTGTACAATGCCTCCAAAACTTCACTGGTTGAAACTTTCCCAGGTACCCTCCAGGTGACTGACAGTCTTAACTCCTTTGTCTCCTGGACACAGGCAGGAATGCTGCTTTATCACATCAAAGGATTCCAGGTCACCCTTTAACACTCTTCTGAATGAATGTAGAAATTATAGATGGTGCTTCTTTATGACTAGCTCCTATTTAATGGGATTTCATCACCCTTCTGATGGACATGCATTGATGATCTTTTTGTAAAAAGAGACAAAGGTAACCAGTGCTCAGCATCACTGAGTTTGGAGGAATCTTAGGAAAATAAAGAGAATCTCCATGACAATAGCTGCGTTTTGACCCTGGAGGGGCTGTTCGTGAAAAAAAAGTGAGGAATACATTCTTACTGGAAGCACTCACCAGGGTTGTGAAGAAGTAGTGATAATATTCAGTCATCATGCCCATGAACAAAATCTGCAACAGAGATATGAGGGATAGAATCACAAGTAGAATTATAATAAAAAATAGAGCATCAGTAGCCTGTCAGTGCAAACACTTGGGAGCATAAAACTTAGAAATCTGCAGACCCAGTAGATCAGAATCCTGAGACCAATTAGTGGCTGGTGAGGAGGCCACAGACCTCCAACTTATTTTATATCATTACACTCTTGGACTTACATTGAAGTAATTGGTCTGATGATCAAATTTAAAAGTAGTTTCTGGCCAACAAATTTTATATTTGGAGTTGTGCATGATGACATAGGGTTTTGTCTTTCATTTTGCTTAAACTTCCAAAAGCAACCCCCTAACCTAGAATTGTAATGTGATTGTGTAGTCTTCATCCTTACCACAATGCATTCTCAGATGAGAAGTCATTGTACGTTGACATGGCAATGCTAGTTATTCAGATGTTTTCAAATGAGGGTTTATAACTGAATGTGTCTCTGAAAACCTACCACATACTTCTCATCTTACCCAACTGTAGTAGGAATTTTAAAGGTACTTGTTAATAAAACTCAAACCCAAGGCCAGTTGTTGGGGTAAATGCTGGAAGATCAGAGAAGCAGAACAAGCCACAGCTATCTCACCTTGCTAGTTCCTCAGGTGATCCTGTTTCCTCAGGCTGGAAGCTCCTGAGTCCTCCTCCACATGAATCTCAGCTGAACTGTGTTGCTCCAAAGCTTAACTAACTACATGCTTTTTCCTCCCCTAATTCCTGGTCCTCACGCCTTATATACTTTTCTCTTTCTGCCCCCACTCCCTAGGATTAAAGGTGTGGGTCACCATGCTTAGTTGTTTCTAAAGTGGCCTTGAACTCAGAGATCTGGCTAGCTCTGCCTCCCAAGTGCTGGGATTAAAGGTGTGTACCACCACCGCCCAACTTCTGTTATGGCTTACTCTTCCCATTTTCTAGCCACCATTTCTGGCTCTGTTCTAGTGGCTGTCTGTTCTCTGACCCCAGATATGTTTATTTCGGGGAACACACAATATTTCAGGGAACACAATACCACCACACCCAACAAACCTGAATTCACAGAGAGAGGAAGATCAGACTTAGACCCAGTTCACATTATTTCTTTTTTCAACATTTTTTAGTGTGTTTTAGTAGAATTAGAAGGTATGTATTTTTCTAACTATTTTTAATCAAATAGATTTTATTATATACTTCTTTATTTTCCATTATTTTAGTGTATGAAATTGTATAATTATGACATTGTCATATATACATATAATTGAGCTTGCTGTTCTTCTTTATCTTTTCTTTCCATTCTTGCTTTGCCCAAAGCATGCACACACTCGCACACGCATACACATATCAAGATTTCACAGATGAGAGAAAATACGTTTTTTAGAGCCTATTCTCAGTTACATCTTTAGGATCTTGATTTTTCCAGAAATTCTATGAGTTCATATACTGTTGTATTTGTTGAGAGAAGAGGAAGGTAGCTAAACAACATAGTGGTAGTAGGTAGGTAGTTTATTAAATAGAGATTCCACTTTTGTGCTCAGTGCAGCAGAAAACATTTCAAATGGCTTCCTACATCTTCTAAGTCAGGATGTCATCTTCCTCATTGCAGGGTTTACAAAACATTGCTTGAATACTACTTATTGTTCTTGGCTTGGAATGAATACAAAAATTACCAACTTACATTTCTGAAGCATTTTTCCTGACACCTCTTGCAAGTTCGGTATACAAATCATAACCTCTCTGGAAGTTTTTAAGTCAGGGTTCCTTGAACCCTCTCATAGCACCATTCTGTTTAAGAGTATCTAAGGTGGTGGAGCATCACTGATCCATGGGAAACATGTATGTTGGCAGTGAAGAACAAAGACGTTCAGAACTTAGACTAAAGAGCCATCTCTTTAACGACATAAGTTGTCAGAGGTTCTGCCTAAATATTAGAGCTGGCATAACTTTACATGAAAAGGAATAAGGAATGAAGAGCATTTAAAGACAGCAGTAACAAAGTGTGGACACTCAGGAGACACCTCTGCTAACATGAGCAGCAGAGGCTGTGTAGTGACACTGGAATGTCTGAAAGAGAGATGAATGATGGGAAACTCTTACTGTGATTCATGAGCTAATGGGATCTGAGTTGTTCCTCTGGTGCTAACAAGATCAGGCACACAGAAGGGTTTTTAAAGGTGGACTTGCTTTAGGGCCATGACCATTTAGAACCATGCAGGGTGAGGTCTCGTTAGCTGGTTTCTTCCACCATTCGAGCGTAAAGAACTGGCTTGCCAGGGTCAGGCAGGAATCCAATTGTTCATTTTGGTTATTAGATTGTGTAAAGGGAACTGTGTAAAATTTATGTTAAGCTATGAATTTGGACACCAAGTTTAAAATACTATTTCTGGAGTTGATACTGAAATACAAATCCACCTGAGTTTACAACTTTCATTTTGACAAAATTTTCCTTTTGAGCCTCGTAGAAGGTTTTGTTCCCCTGTTGTGAACATGAACACATTTTAGGAAGAAAAACAATTATTGGAGCCATTATTTTATTATTGTTTTTTATAATTCCTGGAGGCAAATATTCATTTGTTGTGTGTTATTCAGTATTAGAAATGGGATGTGGCAATGGAGTGAGTAGCTGCTGTCAGGCCTGCTTTTATTGCAGAAGGAACCTGTGGGTCCTCCAGGTGTACTTTGCATTTGTTGTACCACAAACTTCTCTGCTGTCTTCCCTAGCTAGGTGTTTGGACCAGTGTCTCTCTGACTTTGTCCTGATTTTCCTAGAAATTATGAAACAAATGTAGAGCCATTGATCATAACCCTATCAACTTTGCGGCCATTTGAGAACCAGAAGGAGGAAAAACTTCAAGATTAAAAAAATGAGAAAGCTCCAAGAATGATGTGTTTTAACATTTGTCCTTCATAGTGGCCTGTAGACTGAATGGGATGCAAAGGGCTGTCTTCTGAGAGCATGCTTTGTAAGCATCACTTTATGACTTTTTCTTTGGATGTTAGGAAGGGATTAAGAAAAACGTCACATCAGGATAAATGTCAGTTTTAAAAACAAAAATGTAAAATCATGACATGGAGAGCTTTCTAATTTTTTTTGTTTTGTTTTTTCAAGATAGGGTTTCTCTGTATAGTTTTGGTGCCTGTCCTGGATCTTGCTCTGTAGACCAGGCTGGCCTTGAACTCACAGAGATTCACCTGGCTCTGTCTCCCAAGTGCTGGAATTAAAGGCATGTGCCACCACTGCCCAGCTCTAATAATTTTTTGCAGAACTGACTTTTTCCTACAACTGTCTTCTCTGAATTCCTATGCCATGTTTATCTGCTGAATTGAAAAGTGGTACTCAATTTACTAAGTTAGCATTGCTAGGACATAAGATGTTTGAATTTAAACCAGTGTACACACTTCACCAAGTTAACATTGCTAAGCACAAGTTCTGCTTCTGTTTAAATCATTCCATCTCAAACAATGCTATATAACAAATGTGGGATCAGTTTTGTCATATTCAGTTATACTCTTTATTCTCCTTAATTGCTTATACTAATATGGTCTTCTAATAGTACTAGTTTCCAAATATAAATATTATCAAGTAAGTTGTGAGATCGTATCATTAGCATAGAGAAAAATAGTTTCTGATCAGTGAGGTGAGGATGCACAAGGCTGAACTCTCAGCACTGAGGAGGCTCAGTCAATAGGTTTGCAACTTCAAATCCAGCCTGAGTACACAGGGCAGAAGATGGAGGATGAGATCCCTAATTCAGAAGTCATTAATTCTGTTTGTTAAATTTCTGGCCCAGTGGGCACATGACAGGATGGTAAGTCCTTGTGCTTACATGATGCCATGTACTGGATCTAGCCAACGAGATGGGAAAGATAAGGACATTTGCCACCTTACTAATGCTATCATATTAGTTGGTTGGTTTTCAGCACTTGGAGAAGCTATTCTTTTTCTGAATAAGCGCCTTTTTTTTTTTTTCTCTTTTCCTAAATACCAGGAGTCATGTAAGTGATCCTGTTAACAAGTTTGTTTTGATTTTTAGAAAGGTTAAGGCCAAAATAATGAGCTCTCCAGTCAGAAACACAGGTATCCTAGTGTGGACAAAAATCATGCAGGTTTGTCTAGTTTTTTTTTTTTTTTTAAACCAACTTATCCCTTCCAATTCACCACTACTTTTAATAGACATTATCATTCTGTTTCAAATGTCTTTTTCTAGGCTGCTCTAATTAGTTATAGAATAATGATACTATAAATAAATCATCTTCATTGGGTATCCAGAAATAGGATAGATATTTGATTTTCCTCTAAAGAATGGTGGACTGTTCCAATCTAACGTAGCCGGGCTGGGTTAATGTAATAGGAAGTCCTATGACCAACTCCAGCCTCCAGCAATCCCATTAATGACTCTTGATAGTAAGTCATACTCTGTATTACTTGAGGATCAATTTTAAGAACTCAAAAGAGAGTAGTAAAAAAAGAGGCAAGATCTGTGTCCTTAGGACATGCATTCTCCCTTCATAACATAATTCAAAAGGAGGAAAGGATGGTATGAGTCACTTTAATGCTTTCTCTGCATTGTGGTACTGAGCTAGGAAAGGCTACATGGTTACTCCTTTGTTTCAATTTTTACCTTTTTTAAAATTTGCATCTAGAATTAATCTGCATATAGCAGAACAAAAACCCAATGCCATTTGGCTCCTGAAAGGACATTTGTAATGGTTCTACTAATATCAATATTCGTTAGGAGACAGCTACAACTCATTAACAATGATGAAACCACACTGGTCCAGCTGCCTTGTGAGGTTTTCAAAACTACCAGGAACCTTGTACACAGTAGCATTGGTCTAGCTCTGTTGTCCTTAGATAAGCTTTTAGATTTTGATGGGTGGCTATCAAGTACATTGAGCAGCACAATGTTCATAAGATCATGTATTTTCTAATATCCAATTGACATTTAGATGAATAGGATCTAGTTTATAGGGCTATAAGTTGTGTGGTGGCTGCAGAGTTATCTTGTGAGATAGATGGAGCCAAGCATTCCAATAGCATCTCTTAGGTTCTGAAGAATCCTGGACCTTCATTCTATTCTCCAAAAGCAGTACCATGCTACAGAGACAGCAACAGCAAATATCCTCCATGAATTCCCAACATTCATCATTACGGGAAAGCCATGTATAAAAATAATGGTCATTATGTAGTAGCTCTAGGAGCAAAACCTTAAAATAGAGCCTGGAGTTCTCCTGGGCTATTTTGAAGGGTTTTGTAATATTTATATGGCTTTTTATTACTGCTTCTTCACTCAAAAATACATGTCCTGGAAGTTTATATTGACTAAACCAAAGTATATTGCTACGTTTATGGTTTTCTCAATAGAAGGATGAAGTCCCAGCCATCAGGCATGGCTTCTATTCAATAATTTCAAGTGAATAACTTCCCAATGTGTAACATGTACTGTAGCTTAAGTAAGAACTTTTTCTCCAGACAGGAGTAAGTTCTTTCTCCATAAAAATCTTCAGAAATAGTGGGATGGAATCACACAGCAGAGCAACAATTTTAAGATATAAATTTGAACTCCAGGGTGAATCTTTTTTCTTTTCTATGACACAGTTCCATCCATGCTTTCTTTTGAATGTGATAGTTCTTAGTCTACATGAGTTGTACTGACTGTTATCAGTGTAATAAGTGAGTATAAGCTAATCTTTTGATACATTCTCATTGTCAATATTTTCTGCCACAAATTTCATCCCTAAAGGACAATTCATTATAGAGAGAATAACAGTGAGTCTGAAGTAGACTGAAGTTCCCTGTAGGCGTCCACATTTTGACTTGAGCACACATTCCCATGCCTACATGACAAGAGACTGTAAATGCTATGCGATCTGGGTTTGAAGATGAGACAGTTACCCTGGATTATCTGTGTGGACACAAGATAACCTGATCAGGTGGAAACAAGAGGACTGCAGGCTTAAACTGACGTTCAGAAGCAAAAGTTAAGAGATGATGTGATGTGAGGCCACAGAGCAACAGATGAAGATAACCCTAGGAGATGAAAACCACAAGGAGCTACACTTTTCAGTCTCCACCTCTATGAGGAAAGCAGTCTGCCTCTGCCTTCAGTCAAGACTGAACCTCCAGAATGGCCATGAGATTTCTATTGTTTTTAAGCACTGTGTATGGACAGTAACAATAGAAAGAAAATGCACTTCCTCTCATCTTTCCTTGATCACAATGCATGAGGACTCAGAGTTTTTAGTATGTGAGCATCAACTACGTTCTTCAAGAAGAAAAATAAATTTTCTATTTGAAGTTGATATACTTCTATATTTTTAATTGCTTCCCTTTACATGGAAATGCTAACAGCATGTAAGTACATGCTTCCACTTTTTTTTTTGTTCCATTTGACAACAACATTATACCTTAACAAAGTCAGCCCAGTTTCTTCTTGCTTTCAAGATAAATCACAGAAAAGGAACGGACATTCCACGAAGCACTCGCTGCACTATTTGGTAATGTCTTTAGGTCTTGATGCTCCATAAGATTCTGTCTCCCAAGCTGTGTTCAGAGGAGAGGGGGAGCTGACACTAATGGATTTTAATAAATGGAGTGGAAACAGGTGACTTTCTGTTGGCTTTAGAAAGTGATTCTACTAGTAGAGCTAGACTGTTTCATCTGGGTGCTCAACAGATGAGATTGGGCTGTTTCAAGGGTACCAATGGCTGAGAACAGAACAGGGAGAAAAGATTATGGATGGTGCAATGCAACAGGCAATCTGGCAAAGAGGAGGGACTGGAGCTTTGGGAAGATGACATGGACCTAAAAATTAACATTCAAAAATGCTCAGAAGAACCCAGTGGAACAGTCATCTTCAAGAACGGATACAGTGGAAGAAAATTAGTGAGCATAATCTGGATGGAAAAGTGGACCTGATTCGTGGCACACAATCTCTTCATGATAAGCACTTTCCATAAAGGTGGGAATAAAAACTACACTTCAAATTTGTCTGAAGATAACCTTTCAAAGGTGAGATAGAGCACAGACATTCAGTTGTGATCTCTAAAATATACATAGCCTAGTAATGTGCTCAGTAGCCTGGAACATTCAGAAGCACCAAGGGACTTTAAAAACTACCAGTGGTGCTAGAGTAAAGGTTCACAACTGAACTATCATTTATGCCTGCCGAGAGAGAGAAAATCCATTTTCTCTGATAGAGTGACACTGGGTGTATCAACCACTCCAGGGCAGGCCTCATGTTCATGAGAAGTTGACCAACATATAATGGAGGAGTTTGTGTGTGTGTGTGTGTGTGTGTGTGTGTGTGTGTGTGTGCGCGCGCGCGCGCGCGCACGCGTGCTTTTATTTGGTTACAGTTTGGTGAATTTTGTTGCTTTTCTTTTTGTTTTCTTTTTCTTGGGCTTGGGGAGGTTTTTATTATTCTTTTTAAGAAAGAACTTAAGTATGGGTTGGTAGAGAGGGGGAAGTGATCTGGAAAGACTTGAGGAAGGGGAAGAATATGATCAAAATACATTTTAATTTAAAAATTGTTTTAAATAATAAAAATATAATAAAACAGAAAAAAGGTACCATTTGTGAAGTTGCATTTTTAAATATTCTGATATGTCTGCGCCAGGATGGATTGTAGGCATGAATAATCATTATATTCTCCAGGTGATATGTGTTCTAATGCTGAGACCACTGATCTATATTAACTAACCTTGTATTTCTAAGATACAGCACTTAAGATCATCGCTCCCATTTGGTAAATGTTATACCATGTCCATTCATACATTAGAGAAAGTGAATTTGAGAATGCAGACATAGTTATAGTATAGTCCAGGTGTGGTTGCAGTTCTGGGCTCTTATCACTTTATTAGTTTGTTTATTGATGATAGGAATCATAGTTAGTAGAAGAAACAGTAATTTTCACACAATCCATAATCCATTTGTGAGTTTGGTCAGAGCAAAGCTGGACTGACAGTGGTTGGAGTTTAGTCTTAATTACTGTATCTATCAAGCTCAGGAGCTCCACAAGTTGACCACTGACATTTAAGAAGCCTGAACTCTGCTGTAAAATCTTCTTCTTTGGACTTTGGTGGAGATTCAGGTACTAGAAGGGGATTGTTTGCTTTTTGTAGGCATTTAGATAGATATTGACTTTGGGATAAAACAGCTTCTTAGATGTTGGAATTATTAATTCCAGATTTCTTATGTATGGTTTTTGATACCTTTTGTAATATCTGAGGAACTATTTAATCTCCTTAGTGAATTCTTCTTTCATTAAGAAAGGATAGTTATGGTCATTTAGCTCAGTGGCAGAGCATTTGTTTACCAAATGTGAACATGGGTCCCATAGCCCACTGACCTACCACAATAAAGAAACAAATATTATTTGTAAAATCTTATAGTTTATTTTTCTCTTTTTGAAATAAAATTATGAATTGATTAATATAGACATTTCTGAGTGCTAGATGCTGCCATATAGTTGATCAAGGTATACAGGGATGTGTATGGTACATGAAATCATATGTCTTTATTAAAGTGCTAACTCAGGTAGAGGGCAGAACTTGGGGTTTCAAACATGGGAGGATAAAGTCAGACATTTTACTTAATGAACAGTGTTTTGAGACTACATATAGGTGAGAGGAAAAGAAGGATTTGTTCTAGAGATGTCAGTTTGTGGTGATATTTTATTTGTGCTGAAATGTGATTTTATTTGTATGTTAATAAATAAAATTGCCTGGGGGTGAGAGCTAATAACAAACCATTTAGCAGCAGTCTGGCAGTGGTAGCACATGCCTTTAATCCCTATCACATGACAGGCAGATCTCTACGTGTTCAAGGATACAGCCAGCATGGAGACACACGCCTTTAATCTCAATACCAACCATACAGACCTGGCTGGAGGTCTGTATAGACAGGCAGTGGAGAGGAGGCCATGTGGTTGGGTTTACAACCAATGAGAAGGCAGAACAGAAAGTCAATAAAAAGGCAGACACACGGGAAATAGGTCTTTTTCTCAGGGGAAGGATGGCAGTGGCAGCAGGTGGTAAGAAGGCCGTCTTGGTCTCAGCTCTTAGCTACTGCTCTCTGACCTCTGGGGCTTTTAACTCTGCATTTAGCTCTGTGTTTCTTATTTAATAAAACCGTTCAGAATTACATCTACATCAGTTCAGAACAAGATGGTAAGAGGACTGGAGAAAAGAGGATTGAATCGGAGACATATTCAGAGACTTGAGTCTCCCATATTTGGCAACTCATGAATATGAAAAGTAAATGGAGGCAAGTGAGCTTTCAGCTGTCCGGTTTCCATTATTGGATGTTTGTCATCATCAAGAGAGGAGTTAGGAAGACAAAATGTTTGGGCAGAGGAAGGGTGAAGAAGCTGAAAGGTATTCAGTGGTGATTTAATAATGCCCAGTATGGTCATAAGATATAGGATATGAAGACCTGGTTTGACCTTTTTCAGATATGAATACTGGTTTGCCCTTCATGTTGAACTTCATTATATATGAAGATTTGGTTTAGCTTTCATTAGCTATGAAGATCTGGCTTGACCTTCATTAGATATGAAGACCTGGTTTTTCTTCAATCAGATATGAAGGTTTTGTTGCCTCTTCATTACATTTAAAGTCTTGGTTCAACTTTCTGAGATATGAAGACATGGTTTGACCTTCATTTTGAGCTACATTACATATGAAGACTTGACTCAGCATTTATCAGGTAGAAGACTTGTTCCAATCTTCATGAGATGTGAAGACCTGGTTTGTCACACTGAGGAACAGCCTTAGACTCACTATCATCATATAATGTGAAAGGTGATGCAAAGACAGGAAATCAGGATCAAGAAGCATGGAGTCATTCTTTGTATGGATGATGAAAATCTACAACAGGTGGAATGTCTTAGGTATCAATACTGGCCCAGCACTCCTGTATGCACTATCAGATTTAGTGTTTTTAAGCATGATATGAGGCACATGAAATTGCCTCTCTCATATAAAGGCATAAAATAACAAATCTTCTGGTCCTCTGCTAATTGGCGACCTTATTTATTAGGTTGGGGTTGTTAAAGGTATCTTATTTCTATTTTATCACAGTATCCTGTTGAGCACACAGAAAGTACTCCGTAAGTATTAGCTGAATAGAAATATTCACACCACAGTAGCCCAGAACACAGAGTTTGATTAACAGTTGTGGGAAGTTCTTAGGGACCCTTTTGGTAAGATTTTCATTTGTGGAGTGTTGAAGAAGCAGATGTATTTTGCACAGCAACATGATTCTCCCCTTATTTAGTCTGGATGTTCATTTGAAAATTGGGTATATGTTATGTACCCTTTTCCATATTGAAAAGGGCGCATTCTGGATTGCATGTCTCCACAGTTCTAAAGAAGATTGACGTTCACTGTTCCTACTCAAGTCTTAGGATGTGGCCCAATACATACAACTATAACTCTTTGCATTTTTCTAAAATAGATCTACCTTGAACACCAGGATACATTTTTATCTTCTATTAAAACCACATTTGAATGGGGCTGGAATGAAGCATAGGCGTATTTCTGAGAAGCATACATAGAAATACATCTACAGCATTTTTATTGCTTCCTATTTCAAGTTGAAACATATTTCAGTGTTCTTCTAAATATACTAATATACTTTTTGGAGGATTTGAAGATTATTGAAGTGGGAATCCTGAACAATATGAACGTGGTTGATTGGAGCACATTTTCAGTAAATTGTTGGCTATTCATAAATGTCAATTAATTGTTGTATGGTTTTTTGGTTTTTTTTTTTTTTTTTTTTGGTTTTTCGAAATAGTCTTTCTCTGCAGCTGTGGAGCCTGTCCTAGAACTTGCTTTGTAGATGAGGCTGGCCTTGAACTCACAGAGATCCACCTGCCTCTGCTTCCTGAGTGCTGAGATTACAGGCATGCACCACCACTGCCTGGCTTTTTTTTTTTTTTTTTTTTTTAATTTTCAGAGCTGAGGACTGAACCCAGGGCCTTGTACTTGCTAGGCAAGCGTTCTACCACTGAGCTAAATCTCCAACCCCTGTTGTATGATTCAGATAGCACATTAATATCTGTGAACTGCTCCTTATAACTAAAATTAACTATATGCTCAGGGGCTGTAAATATACTTTAATATCAGCCTGAGAGAAACATAATTAGAATGAGAACATACTGCCAAAATAATTGTATAATATACTACAAATTATCATCCAGTTAGTGTAAATTGAGATACATCATGATTATGTCGTCAGGATTTATCCACAGTAATGAACTTATCAATTAGCTGGCTCAAAGACCATCAAAGGACTTGAGGAACTTAAAAGATAATGTATTGCTTAATTAATTCCCCATTTCTTAGACAGCCTACTAAGTATAAAGCAGTGCACAAATTCTTTATATCTCAACACTGGTGAGCGAATCCATGAGCATGGGAAAATATAGAAGTTCTAAGCTGAAGACATGTATAACCAGCTTGGAATCCAATAATCCTGTTTGTAGGTGAGGTGTTGAAGCTGGAGAGGAGCCAGTATATTTTCTCCTTGGGGTATATATAAAAGACTATAAACAACTCAGGCAATGAGGGCATCAGGCCCTGTCCTGAAGTTCTAGCTCTGCATCTCTCTCTCACTTGAAGTGTGCGGATATTTTAAGCTGATAAAAAGAAATCATTCTAGCCAAATGACTAGCACATGTTAGCTAATAGGAAGTACCAAATGCATCGAAGTTATTTATTAATTTATTTCGGTGAAAGAGCCAAACATTTCCACCAAGTTTCTACTCATTGTCCTTACTGTTTCTACTTAAGTCCCTTACTAGTTTATAAAGTGACTTCATGGTTTCAGACCCGTTTGTAGGCATTGGATGGATATGTTTTGGGGACCTTGTTTTCAGGGTCTCCCTTTGCCCTCAGAGGGCAGGCAGAGTTTTACTGCTGTGTTGCTATTGTTTGTACAGTCCCATCTCTAACACTTTTAATTTTCAAAACTGCTGAAATACAGATTGACTTTTTATAATGTCTCTACCACATTCTATCCTTGGCCATGGGGCTATAGGCATAGGCCAATACTTTCTATAAAGATAGAAACAGTTGAGTTATTTGAAACTCACATGAAACTACTCTCTGAAAGAAGTAGAGGCTAACACAACATGTACTCCAGATTTGATAACTGTAATAATTGAGTGGTAACTCAAAAGTAACCGAAACAAGCTAAATCCTTAGTTTGTTTAAATCCTTAGATTAGTTCAAACCCCACCCTTATACCTACTGACTGTGTGATATTAGCCAAGTTGCAAAATCTCTCTGAGCAATCATTTTCTAGTGCAGAGTTTTCTTTTTGAGAATGTTCTTATAAAAATGAAATGAACGCTACATAATTTATGTTCAGTTCAGTGCCTTGCATAAAACAGGGGTTAAACAATAGTAGATGTTAAGGTATCTGGTCTACCCTGCATGTCTGTTATTAGAAAAGATGAACTAAGATGCCAGTTAGAAGGCACGGGTTTGCACCTCCCAGCACTGTGAGGCTGTGCTCAGTAATGTTTAGAGTCCTGAGAGACAAAGAGTGACGGTATGAACCTTGTCTAATCACCTCTGTTTGCCCTCATCACAGCCTGTGGGCACAACACATACAAGGCAAAAATCAATGCAGAGAATTATTTGATTAATCAGTACTGCCATCGTACTTCTTAGCAGAGAAGCTAAACATTTAAAACATACACTTTCTTCGTGACCTTGCTTTTATGCTAATTGAATATGAACAGAAAGAAAGGGAGAAATGAAAGTATATGTGTGTTGATAGGAAAAAAACCGCAATATCATTTTATAAAACATTTTCATTCTGAATGTTTTATGGCTCATTTCTCAATTACTGCTTTCTCTGCTGCCACAAGCATTGTGGGGAAGAGACTACTCTCTTGAAGCAGGTAATCATGCAAATGATAGAGTAGGGTTCCTAAGTTGGACACAGAGGCTTAAGAGCATGCCAGACAGTTTTCCAGCTCAAGAAGTTGGCTGAGTCCTATTGGGAAGTATTAAGGCAACTCCACATAGTTAAAAGGGAAGTTTATTTTGTGGGGTAACTTACAAGTAAAATGATAGGTTTCAGGGTCCAGGAGAGGTGAAATGCAGTCCAGCGTGATCTCTGGAGAACTCTACTTGGTCTACATCCAGCATCCAGGATCCAGGAACCAAGAGAACAGGCACATTCGGATCTCAGGTCTTAAAGGCTCCTGTCTCAGCCCTGCCTTGTAGGCGTGACAGTTACCGAAGCCTCAATGGGGGTAGTACTTCCAGGTCAAAGCTGGAACAGCTCCCCACTGCAGAGTCCCACTGCAGCTTTCCAGTGGAATGGAGCCTTCATGGAGGCTTTCTTCCCATCTATAAGCCATCAGCATGCAGGCCACTCTGCTGGAAAGGGGTTCCTTTGGTCACTTACATTATAAAAGTTAAAAGTGAATTTGACCCTGGTCAAAGTGCCAAACTGGTTTTCCTGCAGAGGAGTCACAGGTTTGCAGGCATTTCCATTTCTTACTACTGTAAGATCTCAGAACAGAATGAAGCTTGACTTTTGAGGAAACTGAAACCACAAGGAATGACTGGGCCAAATGTTCTTTTGCTGAAATAGAACAATGTACCTCCCCCACACCAACTCCCATTCCAATGCCCTAACAGGACTGCTGTATTGTAGGTGGGTAGAAGGGAGGTTACTTTAGAGATCACTAATTGAAAGACTCTAATATAGTTCCTAATTTATTCATTTATTTATTCAACCATTGCACAATGCACTCACTATGTGACATAACATAGTAGGTGCTGGGGATTTAAATAAAAGGAGAGAAAAATCTAATCAAGGTCACTGTGTATTCAGGCCCCATACCCTCTCCTCTCCCTTGGGTATGGCTATCACTGGAGGCTGTGGTCTCGTAAGAAGTCTAGAAAGAGGCAGATTTGGGTCTTGCAGGACTTAGTATTCTATAGTAAAAACACACTCAGTTCATAGAAGATAAAATTATGATCTCTGAGCATCAGTTTTCAATTGGAATTGAAGAATGTTATTAATCCTATTGGGGTGATCGGGCCTTAAATGAGATGGCTGCTTACAACCCAGGCTGAAGTAAGATTCAGGTTGAGAGTTCCACACATAATGTTTCCCTACCCTTCTCTTTATCATAGAAACTCATTTCCTGTCAGGCATTTCCTCAAAGAATAACTCTATGAGAAAAGGTGTGTGTGTGTGTGTGTGTGTGTGTGTGTGTGTGTGTGTGTGTGTGTGTGTGTGATGGTCATTGGAGAGGAGCAGGACTTGGGACTTGGGACTTTAGAGTAAGGAAGGGACACAATAGATAGGAGACGAAGCCAGTATGCTTTCAGGCATCAGGATGCTTGCTGGAAAGTGACACATGAATAAGGTGGGGGCGGCAGTTTTGACTTGTGACCTGGCCCATGTGACCTGTCAGCTGTTGTGGGGGGAACTGTGAGTACAGAAATTGGCAAAGACAGTATGTTCATGAGAAAGCTGCACTCTTCTCTAGTCTAATCAAGTCTTGACATTTGAATTTCAAACTAATTTGGGGGAAATAACTTTTCAGATTCTCATCATATAGCACTTGTTCGATATGAATAGGAATAATCACTTTGCCAAGTGATTAGCATGCTCAATAATAACTATAGACCTTCCTCCATTTTTTTAACTTTCAGATAAATGTCAAATACCTTCCTTAAGGTGCATTTAATTCCCTTTTTTTTCCTTCAGAAGCATTGACAAGTGAGAAAGTGAGATGAAGGTGCAGGGCAGAGCAAGGCAATGAAGGGAACGGTAAGGAGCTACCAGACTGACCTGGGAGAGCGTTCTCACTAGTGATCTTCACTCACAACAAAGGAGAGTCATCAACACCAGCCTCATAGGAAGAATAGGAGCAAGTGGATGTGTTTTTCCTAGAGATTTTTTGGCAGCCTGCTTCTGACAGTCTATCGCAAAAGAGGGTCCTTCATGATAACGTGATTTCATAGCCTTTGACATCTGGCTGCCTGGAAAGACTCTTTGGCAACCTGGCTCCACCCGAAGTCCAGTTGAATGGGCCTCTTTACCTTGCAGAGCTCCAGTGTCTTCTATTCCTAAGTAAGCATGCCAAACTCACCTCAGAATGTATGCCATGGGAATGTAAGAAGCCAGGCACCATAATTATCATCTATTGGGCCCTCCATCAAGGACATGAGTCTCCTTCATTTTTTTTTGCCTTTAGTGAATTGTAATCAGAATCAGCCTTAGATGCCTGAGAGGACTCCTTAGACAGCTTGTGTTTTATAGGTCGATGCCCAAAGCTAATGGGGTCACTTAAAGAGAATCACACAGAGTGCTTGTGTATTATTTTAACGCAAGAATAGCAAACTCTGAGTATTCCATACAATAGGCTCTAGTCGTCTAGCAAATCCCTACAAGGCCAGCTTAGATCCTCTGCAGCCAATTCAAAAGGGAGAACTGCATTTGCATACACAACACAGTGGAACCTTTGTGACGGTTTCTTTCCTCAAAGCTACTTGCAAGTCATTAGCAAAATTGATATTAAACTTGCTACCCCTGCCCCCCCCCCCCCCAGGCTCAGAGGTCATTGTCAAGGAGGAAACAAAAGGTTTATGGAGCCAGAAGGAGCAGAATTCTCCTGTGAATCAATATTTTTCAGACATGACAGTGTATAAACTAATCATGGCTGAGGCTACATGTAAAAACCACACAAGATCAAGCTAACCCCAAATCACCGCGTGAATAGGGAGAATCAAATGAAATTGCATCCCCAGCTATTGGTGACTGATGGCCTCTGGGAAAGGAAGATCCAGTTTTTTCATGAATGTGTGCCCTGAGAGGTTACCTGTGCTCCAGGAGATGATCCCATACCCATGCTCATACAGGCAGCATGAAGTGGATCTAAGAAAAAAAGTCCGGCTATGGGTCTCTGCATCTTTTGTTTAATGAAGCCTCTCTGATGATGATCCTGCTAGACTCTGGTCTATGAGTACAGCAGAGTATCATTAGGAATCATTTCTTTGACTTTTTTCCCCCAATATGTTTGGTTCTATCCTAGGTCTCCGGGATATGCAGCCTCTGGCTCATGGCTCTTCAGGCACTGTCAGGCATGGGGGCTCCCCCTTGGTGACATGAGTCTCAAGCTGAATTGGTCATTGCTTGGCCACTCCCACAAGTTCTGTGACTTCTTTACCCCAGTACATCTTGCAGGCAGGACAAATTGTAGGTTGAAGATTTTACAGCTGGGTTGGTGTCTCAGACTCTCCACTGGAAGCCATGTCCAGTTACAGAAGATGGCCGGTGCAGGCTCGTATTCTCCTTAGTAGGAGTCTTAACTAGGGTCACCCTTGTAGATTCCCAGGCGTTTCCATTGCACTAGATTTCTACCTCACCCCTGAAATGTGGGGAATCCTGTCAAGGATACCACAAGAAAATTTACAGAATCAATCAACTATGACTCATAGAGGCTCACAGAAACCGAAGTCACAAACATGGACCCGACCTTGTATGGGTTCGAGTTAGATTCTCTGCATCTACTTTACGGTTGTATAGCTTGGTGTTCTTGTGGGACTCTCAGCAATGGGCACGGGGATGTCTCTGACGCTTTTGCTTGCTTTTGGGACCCCTGTCCTCCCACTGAATTGCCTCATCCTGCCTTAATATGTATCATATCTTATTGTATCTTGTTAGGCCATGGTTGGTGGACATCTCTGGGAGGTCTGCCCTTTTCTGAAGGGAAATGGGGGAGGAATGGATCTGGGGGAGAGGGAAGATTGGTGGGAGAGGAACTGGGAGGACAAGAGGGAGGGGAAACTGTGGTCAGGATTTAATATATGAGAGAAGAATAAATTAAAAAAAACAAAAAACAGTAGCTGAGTAACTTCTTGTAACTTCCACCAAAGTTTACTGACAACCTTATGTGATCGGGAAAAGGAAACCCAGTTTGGAATCCTAAGATGGAGGTGAAAGAAAAGTGTTTGCATCAATGGCCAGAGCAAAGGAGAGCCAGTCCCATTTCCCATCCCCAGACCTTCATCACACCAGATGTTTTTCTGGAGTGCTTTTCTTATAGGTTTGACTTTTATTTTAATTGTTTCTTGAGAGGTATAATCCATAGCCCACTAGAAACATTGCTTCTAAGAAAGAAATTTATGCTTACATTTCTCAATAAAGAAGGGAAAGCTCCATAGCCAGGACTCACAACAGTCTTCTCTTGTTTATCCAAGGCCTGTCTTTTGGGAAAGATGTAGCTAGCAGTGTGAGTCAAATTGAATGCCACATACATCTCTTTAGAAAATAATTCTCTTGAATGTAACACAAGTTTCCACTCTCTGCTGTCAGGGGCTCCTGGGAAGGCTTGCTTCTTTGCATTTTGAGTGTTGCACATAAAAACTGGGTGATTTTTTTTCTGGTTCTGATCTATACACCCCATTGCGTACTTTAATCAGCCATGTTAAGTTGTGTAAATGAAGCCTTAAGGCAGTTCTAAGTAGAATCTTTTAGTACAGTCATTCAGTGGATAAGACAGACAAATAAATGGTTAGGCTTTCTGGTCCAAGCACAGCTCTAATTTTTAACTCAGTGGATGTGGAAGTGCTCCCCAAGTATGGCCTTAGAACCATGGAGCCCCAGGATACAAGACTGTACCAGAAGAGGGCATCCTAGTGGTTCAAGAGCCATAGTGCTCATTTATTGGGAGGTGCTGGTGCACTCAGGAAATTGCCACCTATTAGCAACCTCTGGTGTTGTTAATCATGGTGCACAACATACAGTGCACATTATTTTAAAATATTGATAAGGACATTGGCTTATGTGACATATCTACTTAAGTATAAAGGCTACATGTGTTTTTTTCCCACTGATTTTCCTCCAGATTTAACTATTTGATAATTTTTTTATTACTGGTTGTATTTGAAAGATCTGAGTAGTATTTCAAGATGTACCTTTGTACTTTCTAGAAATAGTTCTGGCCCACATCTACACTCTTTAGTATAGCACTCTAGTACCCAAAGCAAGGCAATCCTGAATGTGTGTAGCTGCTGACGCCAAGTCCCTGGAACTAAAATCCCTCTGCAGGGAAGGCTGGGAACCAGTGCTTTATCTCTTACAGATTCTCAATTCTCTTTCTTGGTTGTCAGACCAAAGCCCTCAGCAACTCAATTATCGCTGCTTTATTATTATTATGAACCTGACTGACATCTTTCATCTGTGGAGGATGTTTTAATTGCCTGTTTGCACCCACATCATCTGGAGATGAAGGCAAAGCAGCTTACTGTCCATAACAAGAGCAGTACCTTCCTGGGCTGAGATTGCTCTGTTCCCCCCTTCAACTGCACTTAGAATCCTGCAGCTTAGGCCACAGAGGTCTTGCCATGTTAAGTCGGCCACTGCACAAATTAAATGTGGCTTCATCTTCTCAGAAGATGTAAAGAACACAGACATTTGCATCACCTAGAGAATCTACCCTGTCCTCTCATCTGCTAGCAGGGTCCACTTACCACACAGCACATACGGAGCAGTACACACACATCACAACTGGCTCTGAACTAATTCCACCTTTGGTTTCTTAAAAGGGGTCTGAAAATTACAGTATTTGGCTTGCCCTATAGTGTGGTGGCTGTACCAGGTCACACCAAGTGAAAACCCAAAACAAATGCCATTTTTTGAGAAAGATGAAATATATTTCTCCAATCTTTTACCCCCTCCACAGACCTCTTACCTGCTTAAGGATTTCAGCAGCTGTTTCGTGGGAACAATCAAATATCACATAAAACTCTTTGCCTTTCTTCATCTCCTTGAGCAGAGGTTTGGCATCTTTATTCCCAGAGGGCAGCTGGCGGATTTTGATTTTAATGTTGTATCTGGAAGGAGCTTTGATGAGCTCTTGCAGGCGAATTAGACCTGGAAAATGACATCCAATCATGCACCAGAGATGGATCTGTGTTGTTTATTGCCATTTACAGTCAAGGCAGAACATTCCCAATATGTATCAAGTAGCCACCAACATAAAGGTTACACTATTGACTTCCTATTTATCATCCCCCCTTATCTGGTAGATTGCACTGATGTTTTCCATTTGTGGTCTGTGTGGCTGGGAAGCACAATTTCCCCAAGTGCATTTTGAATTTATTGAGCATGCACTTGTCCTTTCAACCTTTCAGCCAACACTACACGTCTTCAACATACCAAGTCTATGACATTGAAACATCAACAAACAATAGCTTGTTTGAAGTTTCTAGAGGTACTCAACAAAAATAGCACCTGTTATCATTTTTAGAAACATATATTCAAAAATTTATTCTTGTGAATATGTGTTTGAGTGTGCATTAATGTGCATGTATATGTACCTCTGCTAGCAGAGGCCAGAAGAGGGCATCAGATCCCCTGGATCTGGAATTACTGGCAGTTGTGAGCTGACTGATGTGAATGCTGGGAAACGCATTCTGGTCCTCTGCAAGAGCAGGGGGCACTCTTAAGCACTGAACCTTCTTTCCAGTCCCCACATCTGTTATCTTTTAAAAGCTCAAGGAATACAAGGATTTCTTGGGGTTGCTAACATATGTAAACTTATCATCAAATATTCATTTGTAGTATGTCGTTTACCAACTAATTAGTCAGTTTGCTTTGTATAATCTTTTGGTGCTTGCTCAATAAACTATTTACAAATGGCTCATTATCTCTCTTGCTAATATAGTAGAAAGTTGTGCTGGTTAAGTCCTTATTTGATTAAAATGTACTATAGGATTTGGGGTGAGTCTGAAGTGGAAGCAGAAATGTCATTTAAAATATAACTGCTGGCAGTTGTAGCAAAGTGTATGCAGGGGCCTGAATTGGTGGACTATTTGCTTTACCACAGGTCTGGATTCACCCGAGTTGCACTTTTCCCAACTAGAAGTTCATTACTAGGCAAGGTGTCCAGCCATAGAAAAGTTCCATCTCATGACACTGTTATTAACTGGTGTTTGCTAGACTGCACGATGTTGCCTCTTTCTCTCAAGGACTCCCATCACATTGGAAAATTGACTTTAAAAAAAAGTCTGCAGTTAAGTGCCTTCAGGATTTGTTAGCCAGAAGTAATCAACAGAGAATATTAAACTTTATGAGTGTTCGGATGGAAACTGTATGGAAATTGTACTCTGCATGGCACAGGATGGCACATGGATTTCAGCCCCTTCCAGAAGTGAGACATTTGCTCCTTTCTCTGATATGTTTATTACCCTCCCTCAATAGTCCCATTCATTTCAGCTGACATTGGAAAGGCTTCTCAGCACAGGAGACAGGTTTGATTCTGAAGTGTGGCCAGTTTTTCATGACACTATTTTCAGAGTTACATTGAGTGGAGACAAGAGAGACTGTTGCAGAACCATGTTAGGAGTCAGTACATTTTCCACCCACCCCTTTTCTTCTTTTCATAAAAATCAGAATTAGAACAATATCCTTCCTGGGCTCCCACTCCTTTTCAAATCAGTGAAGAACCCAAAACTGAAATACTCCTTTTTTTTTTTTTTTCTTACCAAGTCTCATTTTCTGAATCACTACCAAATACTAAGAATGAAGTTGGGAAGGATCCCAATCCTCCTGCCTGAGGGCCCCCAAACAATCCAAGTTAAACAACTGTCTCCCATATCCAGAGGACCTAGACTAGACTATGGGGGTTCCACAGCTAAATACATGGGTGGGATTTTGGGAGCCCAGTGCCTAGGGTGTGACACTTTGCACAGCCTTGGTGCAGGGGGAGCGTCTTGGATCTGCCTCAGCTGAGTGTGCCAGGCTCTGCTGACTCCCCATGGGAGATCTTGACATGGGAAATGTGAAGATGGGGGATTAGCTGGGGGGAAGGCTTGGGGGTGGGAAGAGGGAAGAGGTGGGGATTTGTGGTTGATCTATAAAGTGAATTGAAAATTTCTTAATAAAAAATATTAAAAAAGAATGAGGTTGGGGGTGGAACAGGCACTTATGTATTTGTTATTCCTTTTATTAGTTAAACCTCATCATGGCACTATGAAGCAAGTTACCACGTTTGTTATCTCAGATACAGAAACTGAGGCCCAGAGCAATTAAATAACTTACTCGGGGCTATAGGGATAGCTAGCAGGAACCATAGATTAAGACTATTTGTGAGTCTAATGCTCCATCTTTCCATGTCCCTGCCCTGCCTTACAAATACAGGCTATTGTTGCTGAGGGAACACTGAAGCTTAAAATGGTTTGATGATAAGGAAAAACAGAACAAAAAACTGATTTTCCTCTCTTTCTTTCTTCAGGCTTCATGCTCTGCTACCAATTTTTTTCTTCTTTTTTAGCATGAGCATGACCACCTAGGAGAGCTCAATATGGCCTTTAAATGAAATGGGAAAAATATTTTAAATGTACATTTTATATGCTGCAAGGAGCTGCTCCTTTGTTCTTTGCTGAATGGAATGTCAGCCTTGAAGTGCATCTTCCTAGCCAGGACCCTGTTGGCATTTAAAGTCGACAGGCACCAGTTCCCCCTTCATTCCTTCACATTCACATTCAAGAGGACATGTTTCCTGGATGCTCATTAGATCCTAAGCCTGTGCTGAACTCGGCAAGGCTTTTAAAGCTTGGAGGAGATTTTCATACTAGAAAGTATCCCTATGTGGATGGAGTATCAATTGCTACTTGATTTCATACATAGAAAGCTGGCTGGACTTACTATGGGCTAGAGCAACTTGTTGGAGGTGACAGTCATATAGTAAGCTCAGGGCTTAAAGCCAAGATTGCCTTCTGACTCCCCAGTAGGGCCCTTTCTCTTGAATCAGCGACCCTGTCTGACTTTTGAATTTTGGAACAACTGATTGAACAAATGGCTCCACTAACTGACTTACTATGTCAGCAAACAGAGAAAGCAAATTCTAGACCAGTATCAGACCTTGTCTTGGCTTGCAGTGACCATTCACTTTCACAATAGTTTTGGAAAAGAAAGATTTTCATGTCAAGAGAAGAGCAGTAAGTCAATATAGAGGGTCAGTTTCTAATTGGGATAATTTTCTCTTTATAAAAAAAACTTATTATTAAGCTTGTAAATGAGAAACTCATTCCTGGATCTGTAGATGAATTGGCTTTGGGGAAAGGAGGGATCGGCAGATGGAAAGATTATAGACCCAAGGTGTGAAAAGGGCAGAGACTTTGCATCTGTCTTTGTGAAGTTACCTCAAGCCAAGTCTTTCTGCCCTCATGAGCAAATGATGCAGAGTTTATAATTAAAAAAGCTTTCTCCCTTCACAGGAGAGAAAATTTACTGAACTCTTTCCTTTATATTTGCATTTTGCAGCAATCCATCAGTCATTTCATGTTTCATTGTAATGACTAGTTAAAAAAATTATTTGTTAAACAAATAAATGACTTTAGGGAAAGGAAACAGATTTAAGAGCAGCCCCCAGTTTTGTGACATCCTCATTTGGATGCCTGCCCTGATCAGGTGACGAAGCCCTGCCCAGATTTCTGTTACAGGCAATGCCAATGGTGCATGTAAAACTAGGAATATGGTCAATTTTCTAGCTCATCAAGGTAAAGGCATTTAAGATTAAAATGTAGATCAGGAATAGGCCAGACATATCCAAGTGAGTGACGTTATATAAAACTCTGATCTCATCTTGACTCTTCGTAAAGATCAATATCATGAATGACTAAGAAAGATCTGGACCAAAGAAGACCAAAGAGATGTCACAGTGAAATCTAGGGAATGCTGCTGGGGCAAGGAGAGAAAAGAGAATTATCCATGGGTGTGTTTGCTTGACAGTATTGTATCATTGCTAAGCTTCCTGCATTTGATGGGTTGGCTGCAGTGTGGCTGCAATGCAGAAAGTTAGTTTCTAAAGTAGGCACAACAATGTATTAGTGAACAAAAATGTCAGAATATCTACAATTTACTTTCCAGTGGTCCTATAGAGCTTATAGTTATTATTTGTGGTGGGTATTGTGTTGCCTGAAATATTGTGTGTACCCCGAAATAAACTTATCTTGGGTCAGAGAGCAGACAGCCACTAGAACAAAGCCAAAAATGGTGGCTAGAAAATGGGTCAGAGCAAGCCAGAGCAGAAGCTGGGCGGTGGTGGTGCACGCCTTTAATCCCAGCACTTGGGAGGCAAAGCCAGGTGATCTCTAAGTTCAAGGCCACTTTAGAAACAGGTAAGCATGGTGACCCACGCCTTTAATCCCAGGGAGTGGGGCAGAAAGACAAAGGTATATAAGGCCTGAGGACCAGGAACTAAGTGAGTAAAGCATGTAGTTAGTTAAGCATTTGGTTGGTTAAGTGTTCAGGCTTTGGAGCAACACCGTTCAGCTGAGATTAATTCTGGATGAGGACTCAGAAGCTTCCAGCCTGAGGAAACAGGATCACCTGAGGAACTAGCAAGGTGAGATAGCTGTGGCTTGTTCTGCTTCTCTGATCTTCCAGCATTTACCCCAATAACTGGTCTCAGGTTTGTTTTTATTAACAAGTACCTTTAAGATTCCTGCTACAATTATTGCTCATACTCTTTTCATGGTGCTTAAAATTGAACCCAGAGCTTTGATATCTACACATTGAAACTTTGAGACAAAGTGTAGTATACCATATAGCCCAGGATGACTTGGGGCTTCTGATCTTCCTGCCCCATCCTGTCAAGCAAGGTTTATGGGTCTGTACCACCATGCCCTATTTGTAGTTATTTCTATGTTGAAAGAATTGGGGAAGATTAAAATGAATTTGGTTAGTTAAAAATGGCTGCTGTATCTGGATGAAGGCATGAGTGTACAAGTTTATTGTACACTTCTTGAAACTTTTCTCTAAGTTCAAAGACAAAACTCATGGCTATGAAGTAATATCATGAGTGTCTTTTCTTATCCACACCCCTAGGCATGCAATTAGTAACTTAAAATTATGAAAGTGCTTTAGAGTAAAGCCAGTTTGTTTCACTTGAATATGAGTTGGGCTGCATAAAGAGATAACATTTAAAAAGTCTACATGGCCGATTCTAAACACTTTGGCTGTCTGCCCTGTGTATTCAAATATGACACAGAAAAATGCTGATCTGCATGTATATTGAGGAGCTGTGGCATGAGGCAGAGCATATGGGAGAGGAACAAAACTTCCTATTTCTAGTGCATGTGTAAAAATGCTCTGTGTCTTCCTTAATAATAACAAACCTTGCTATTACACTGCCCCTCCTTCACAGTGTGCTGCTTACCTTATAAATAGCTCGCTAAAGCTAGAATCTTCTTTGGAAGTGTACAGGTGCTAGAGCTATTTCATGGAGAGGAAAGTGAGGCACAGTGAGGTTAATTGTTTAGACCAGCCCTGAGAATGAGTCACAGACACCAGGAATTGGAAGGGACTTTAAAGGTCAAAGCCTGACTTGATGCAGGAATCCCCTCACATTGCCGCTGAACACCTCTTGGTGTGAGAGATTCTCTCCTATACACCGCAGTCCAATCTACTCCTGGGCAGCTTTCATTCTATTTAATGAGTCTCAGTTCAAAAGGAAAGTGCCTCCGTTTTCTTGAGTCTTAATCCAATTCCCTGTTCATTAAACCATACAAGTCGGTTTGATGCTGCAAAAGTGAGTGTAATAAACCATTGGGACCTGAAGATCAGATCACACATTTTAAATGTTAATTTCTTCTTCATTTGAACTTAGAAACATGCAAAATGGCATTTCACAAATGTGTGGGTATATTAATATACCCACATCTAATAGGATTCTTTAGGGCATCTATGTACAAATTGGGAATCTTCCAGAGGGAAGGAAAAATCTGAGCTGAGAAATGGAAATGAGAGACATGAATTACCTGGGGAAGTGCAGCATGCCTTGGTGCAAAGCTTCAGAATATGATTTTTCAAAATTACAATAACAACAAAATGGTAAGTTGGAGGCATCCGTGAGGAAAAATTGTGTCCCTTGATCACAAAGGGACTCATGGAGGAACCTAACCCAAATATTTGAGATTCACTAATATTGCAGTAAACTCCAGCAATATATTTTGGGTCTGAATTCTGGGTAATATCTGTGGTAGCTAAAAGCAATGTCTCTTGCATACAACATCTAAAGACTGGTTTCCTGAGCAGAATTCTGAAATTTTGCAGAGTTCTGGACAGTGGACTGGGGTTGGCTATATGAAAATTTTTAAATAAGTGTAAGAAGAGGAAAAAAAAGAACTGTAAATTGTTGCTTTGTTAGGATCTGGTAGCAAGGACCTTTTACCCCTCTGTTATTTCAGTGGGAATCACACAGTGAGGGTGATATGAGCAGCGGTGTGGTTCTAACAGCACAGTCGGGTAAGTTGTGCACAATGAAAATGAAAGATACACTGTCTCTTCTGTGATGCCGACTGTTTACAGAATCTCCTTCATTTCTGCTGGTACCCTATGGGCAAATGCAAGGGAATCTCTTGAACATTAAAAAAAAAAAATTAAATCACCCTTGTAGATTCCTGGGAGCTTCCCTTGCACCAGGCTTCTACCTGACCCTGAAATGCACCCACCCCCTCGCTGCCAGTCATCTCTTTCAGTACTCTCCTCCTCTCCTCCTCCATTCACCCCCAATGAAATCCCTCATGTCCCCATACTCACCTGCCTCCTGTCCACCTCCTCTCCTTTCCCAGGGAGATCTATACATTCCCCTTTGGGCCTTCCTTATTACCTAGCTTCTCTGGGTCTGTGGATTGTGGCATGGTTATTCTTCATTTTACAGATGATATCCACTTACAAATGAGTACCTACCATATTTGTCTTTTTGTGTCTTGGTTACCTCACTCAGGGTGATTTTTTTTTCTAGTTCCATCTATCTGCCTTCAAATTTTATGATGTCATTGTTTTTAACAGCTGAGTAATATTCCATTATGTAAATATACCACATTTTCTTTATCCATTCTTCAGTTGAGGGGCATTTAGGTTGTTTCTAGGTTCTGGCTATTACAAATAAAGCTGATATGAACATAGTTGAGTAAGAGTCCTTGTGGTATGACTTAGGATCTTTTGGGTATATGCCTAAGACTCCTAGCAATGGTGGATATATAGCCTGAACTGGCTTTCTCCTGTAACCAGGTAATACTTCAGTGGAGGGATTGGGACACCAACCCAGCCACACAACCTTTGGCCTGCAGTCTGTCCTGCCTATGGAATGTGATGTGGTAAGGGCGGTGCAGAGACTGTAGGAGTGGCCAACAAATGACTGGTCCAGCCTGAGACCCATGCCATGAGAGTGAGCCCACCCCTGACATTGTCTGGAGTGCCAGGGCCCAGAGGCTGGATGACCCAGAGATCTAGAATAGAACCAAATACAACTGGAGAAAAACATGCCAATGTAATGATGCCTAATGATATTCTGTTTTACTCATAGACTGGTGACTACCCCAGTTGTCATCAGAGAGGTTTCATCTGGTTACTGATGGAAACAGATGCAGAAATTCAAAGCAAAATATTAGGCCCAGCTTGGAGAATCCTGCTGAAGAGAGGAAGGAAGGATTGTAGAAGCCAGAGGAGTCAAGGACACCATGAGAAAACAACTAACCTGGGCTCATAGGAGCTCACAGAGTCTGAACTGACAACCAGGGAACCTGCATGGGACTGACCTAGGCCCTTTGCATGTATCTGGCAGTTGTGTAGTTTGGTCTTTTGTGGGGCTCCTAACAGTGGAAACAAGGGCTGTCCCTAGTGCTTTGACTGGCTTTTGGGAACATAATCCTCATGCTGGGTTACCTTGCCCAGCCTTAATGCAAGGGGAGGTGCTTAGTCCTGTTATAACCTGAAATGTTTTGTTGATGCTCATGGGAGGCCTGTCGTTTTCTGAACAGAAGCAGAGGAGGGGTGTATGAGGGTGGAGTGGGGGAGAGAATGAGAGAAGAGGAGGAATGGGAAACTGCAGTCAGAATGTAAAATAAATAAATGAATTTAATTTAAAAAATACAAAACTTAGGTCATTATTTAAATACAATCTTAGGAGCAAGTATTTCACCTGTTTACAGGATGGTCACTTAACTATGATTTCCAAGGGTGCATGACATATTAGCATTCAAGAACCCAGTTGTTATTTTTGTGTTTGTACTTCTCTATAGATTATCTTAGGATTTATTCCTTTAGTCGCTGACATTTCTTTGTGTGTTAATCTCATTTCAAATTCATCCTTGCTGCATGTACATGTACACAATGGAATTGATTCCGGCACAAAGAATAAGGAAACTATGAAATTTGCAGGAAGAAGAAAGGATGGGAAAATACCATATTAAGTGAAACAACCCAGACTCAGAAAGATATGTGTATATTCTGTCTCATAGGCAGATCCTAGGTTGTAGCTTTTGTGTGGGTGTATTCATGTGGGAGTGAGTGTGATTGGAGTTCATTAAACCAGAGAGACGCTGTGAGAAGGTGAAAAGAGGCTTTTAATGACAGTGGGGAAGGGAATAGAATATATGTGTCTTGAAGGGAGGTAAAATGGATCGGCCAGCAATAGTGTTTGCGTTGCAAGACTGACCCTAGAACCATTGACCTACACATGCATGCACACATACAAACACACACATGAGAGAGAGAGAGAGAGAGAGAGAGAGAGAGAGAGAGAGAGAGAGAGAGAGAGAGAGAGAGACTCTGGGCATGGTATGGGATTTTGAAACCCCAAAACCCACTCCCGGTGACACACCTCTTCCAATAAGGCCACACCTCCTTATCTTTCCCAATAGTTCATCAAGGACTAAGCATTCAATTATATGAGTGTATGTGGGCCATTCTCATTTACACCACCACACTGTTTTTAAAATAAAATAACATAAATTATCCTTGCTCTAAAACTTTGCCTATGTGCAATGTAATGACTAGTAACTACTGTAGACTGTCAGTTAGGTATCTCATGCAGCTGTTATAGATTCCAAAAATGACTTAAGGAAATCAGAAGCTAACAAACCAAGGAATAAATATCAACTCAACACCTCTCAAGAGCCATGTGTCATGAATCCAGGACTGGGTTATCTGCCAGGTACTCATTGCCTTGATTCAATGCTTCATATTCACATCTGCATCCAAAGTCCAGACTTCTTTCCTTAAATCCAGACCCCTCTATTCACAACTGCATTTGGTGTCTACATGGGTCTAAAATTCAAATTTAGCACATTCATGGCCGAAAACTTGATATCTATGATGATTTGTTTTCAAAGCCAACATGCCACAACCTAAAGACATTTGGAATGAGTCTCAATTGAGAAATCATCTAGAAGAGGATGCTCTGTGGCATGCCTTTGGGAGATTGTCTGGATTATTAGCAGAAATGGGAAGATCCAGCCTAAATATGGGAAGTACCATTGCATGGACTAGGTTCTGAATTGTGTAAGAGTGAAGGAGGCAGGTAATGTACACGCGTTTATTTCTCTCTGCTCTTGAGTATGGATGTGACCAGCTGCTTGAGTTCTTGCCTTGGCCAATTGTTATGAACTGTAACCTGAAATTGTGAGCTAAGTAAACCCTTTTTTCCCCTGAGTTGCTTTTTTTTTTTTAACCACAGCAACAGACAGGAAAACAGGTCAATATCCATTTGGCTTCTTATAGGTTAGTGGCACCCAAACCCTTTACCATCTCAGATGATGGCAACTCTATCCATTGGCTCATCCTAAAGCCGAAGAGATTATCTTTTACTTACTTTTCTGTTTTCTGACCTCCACTGCCTCAAGATATTATTATCATTATGTTTTTTTAAACCCACAGGTGCAAGAAGTCATAGCCTGCTTTGCCTTTACCACAGCATTAATAGTTCCAAAGACAGAACATAGATTTCCTGTTCTTACCTACTATTTAAAAATAAGCTTACCATATGGCACTTGTCTCATGTCAAAGGAATGCAATATGTTTTCCTTGACATATGACTCAACTGGAATGCTAGCAAAACTGCTACTTTAGGAGAGTTATGGGGCTTTACTTCTTTCCTGTTATATTAGTCCATTGAGGCAAATGTCTACAACTCAAAGTGCCTTGAGTTTCTCAGATTATTGAGTTTTATACATCAAAGTCAGTGACATACAGTCACAAAAGTAGTGATGGGTACATAAGACAGCATTACAAAGTCATCAAAGCAGGAGAAAATGACTCATGAAAGCTGGGAGTATCCATGATGACAGCTTTCTCAAAGATTCCATGCTGTTGGATCTGTCATTCAAACACACGCCATACTACAAGGTAAATGGAAACAAGACAAAGGGGAGTACTGGAAAAGCTTGCAAATGAGGGCCACATTCGGACACTCAGAGTGTTAAGCTCACTCAGCCTCTGAATGTTTCCAGTGCTTAATGTTCTCCTGCTCCAATGCTAGCACCTCCATTTCCAGTCTTGGTTTCTGTAGGAGCAATCTGGCAGATTGCTCTGACCATTTTCACCTGCCTAGAGTCCCTTATCAATACAATGGACAGAATAATCTATTAATGCATAGATGACTTGATCTTGGTCAGCTCACTCTACAGTGACTTTCCATTTCACACAGAGTGCAAATTCTTCCAGGGGTCTTTAGCACCCCCACAGGATCCACCAATTCTTCTCTCCTGACCTATTCTATCACCACTGTCATTTAACTCAGCTTCAATCACACTGATTCCTCACTAGTTCCATAACATACCAGATAGATTTTCACCAACATCAGCAGCTAGTTTTGCCTGGAATCCTCTGGTACCACATGGATCACCTCCTCATCTACTTCAACTCTTGCTCAAACCTCACCTTTGAAATGTCACATGATGCCAAACACTGAAAATTGCAGTCCTGCTTCCAGACTTTTTCTGACCATGCTGCTTTTCTTTCTTGCATGTTGTTTATCACATTTTATATATATATATAATTTCCAATGCTGCACAGATTGTTTCCTGTAGGACTCAAACTCATATTGCACCATATCGTTTTTATTTCACCCTCCTGGAGTAATATATGTGTGTGTGTGTGTGTGTGTGTGTGTGTGTGTGTGTGTGTGTGTGTGGTATTGTGTTATATGCATTTAATGAATGCGTGTGTGTGCAGACACTTGGGCTCATGCACTCACATCATAAATAGAGAAAGACAGCAGGAGTCTTATTTTATCACTCTCCGTCTCATTCTCATGAGACAGGTCTCTCACTGAAGCTGGAGTGAGGTGGTGGTCAGCACACCCAAGCTATCCTCCTGTCTCAGCTCCCTCCACACTGTGCTGCCATGCCTGGCTTTTTATGAGGTGCTTGGACCTGAGGTCTTCAGGCTTGAACAGCAAATGCTTTTACCCACTCAGTCATCGCTCTAGCTCCCGTGTTTGGAGGTTTTTAATGATGGTGCATCATTAAGGTGCCATTGAAGGGTTATTTCAGCTCAGAGACTTCTCCCTAGCTGTTCCTTCTGAGATTTGGAATTCTCTCTCCAGGAATCCGCACGGCTTGGCCCTTTTACTTTTTGGAGTTTTACTTAGATGTTTACTGATGAGTACTTCCCAGATATCTTTACATAAATTTACAAACTTCCTCTTTGCCCAGTCCCTCACACACTTTCTTTTTCTTCATAACATTGACTGCTATTTATATACTGAATATTTACTTTTGTGTTTTGTTTAGATAAACAGGCTGGGGGATTCAAAAGGTCAGAGAGATTTTTGCTCATGGTTTATACATTTTTGCTAATAGTAAATGCTTATAATAAGGGGTCTGTTCTATTATTCTGTCTCCTTGCTTATGTTGTGTTGGAGAGAGAGAGAGAGAGAGAGAGAGAGAGAGAGAGAGAGAACTAAGAATATCAGAAACTTACTTTCTAATGGTTTATCTGGATTTTTATATCTTCATACTTGTCTTCATTTTAAAAATTACTTAAAGAAGGCATTCACCTTCTTAAGATAAAACCAAACAATTTTGTAGCAAACACACTGAGAAAAGGAGCCATTTAGAGCTTAGCCACAGGAAGCAGCCATGGGAATCATCTAAAGGATCATGCATGCTGTGTTTTCTTGCTTGGCTTTCTCAGTATTCCAGAAACTTCACTTGCTCTGTTTGGATATGGGTATTAAACCCATTTACTAATGGGAAATTTAAATGGAGTAGAGAGGAAGGACAATTCAAACTCTAACATGCTTGTTTTAAGTTATTAAAAAATGAAACCTAGGCATGAATCTGGTTTACCCAGTGAAGTGTGGACTAGCACATGCTTGCCTTATGCCAGTTGTGTGGGTGTTTGGCTAATGAAGTATAATGGAACACTGTGAAGTCGTATCCTCTCTAGCCTGCCAAGTTCATGTTTTTCATTGCCTTATAAAGAAATCATTCTTAGAATGTTGCCAGTTTAAAGGAACTAGCAACTGTTTTAATTATTAGTGCCCATTAACTGTTTTGGGTATCACAAAGTCTGACACCTTCTAGTGCTTAGCTCCTTGAACCAGAAAGGGTTGGAAGGTCTCAGGAGCAATGACTTTATACACTTCTACCACAATTCTGTCCTCCAACTATCTGTTTCTCCCACCAAAGTCAATGTAGACACAGCAGCCTTTCTCCAAAGCACCACCTAGATGCTCACTCTTTCCTTTGTCCATTGAAGAATTCCAATCCAGAAAGAAGTTCTTCCACTTATGCCAAAAAAAGGGAACACAACACAGGGAGCCAAGAAGAACTGAGTGGAAGAACAAGCTGTGTCCTGATCTATGTTCCTCCATGGTGCATAAAACAGTAATTTTCAGGCTGTGCTATGCCCCAAGTGATTTCATTATTATAAAATAGCAGTTTGCTCCTTTTTGAATGCAAATGTTGGGGTGGAACGCCTCTGTACCTTGTTTGTGTGAATAAAAAACCAAACATCCAGTATAATGCTGTTATTTCCACAAATGAAACATCACCATCTATGACCTTATCAAATTAAATCAGGAACACATGGATATATTGGGTTATTAAAACCCCTTAAGAAAGGTCAGAGCTGGGTGCTTAGCAACTTAGCAGCTAATGGAACATGGGGGCTCCTCACTAAGCTCATATGAAAGAAGAGATGTTTAATCCTACAGTGCAGTGAAACTCACTGACCTTTCATCAGATCATAGGGTGCATGTGTGGCAATATCAACAGGTGGTAAACTCTCAACTCTCTGCCCAGGACTTTAGTTGACCACAAGCCTTTGCTTGAAACAGTCCCCTTGAGACACCATTTGACTGGACCCAGCCCTAGCTTTTAGAACATTTCTGTGCATGTTTAAGGCTCTGTGCCTTAGTTCTCTAACATCTAATCCCCAGTGATGACTCTCTTGGCATCTCTATAAGCTCTGTGCCTGTGTCTTCAGTGAGATCTCTTCCAACCCTGCAGTCTTTAAACCTTTTTGGTGCTATTCCATAATATTTACATGATGGGGAATATGTTCTAAGAGTTAAGATTAGTGATGAAGATTGCAACAAAAGATCCTGTAATTGCCAATGGCCACTACTAAGTAAAGTCAGTGATCTTCAGTGTATTAAAGACAACAATAATTGATATAGCTTCTGAATTTATTGTAAAGATGCAAGCATAACTGTCTGTTTCTGACATAGCTCATTCACTACAGAAAGTCCATTTTGTAGTGGGCCTATCCAGTTTCTATCACCATTACATCATGCATTTTGACCATTCTACACAGGTCATTACCATTCAAATTAAATACAGAGCTTTAGGGACTGGAATAATAGCTTAGTGGTAGAATACTTGACTGTTATATACAGTGCTCCTGCACTATTCATACATGCATGCATACACACATAAATGCATAATACATACATACACATACACACTAAAGCCCAGGTTTCCCTGAGTCTTTTAGTGTTTTTTCTGAAGACTCTTGTATCATGTGAAAATCTGGTTAAACAAATCCATTATCCCTTTATTTTCCTAATTTCTTCTTGTTAGAAGATTATTAGTCATGACCTTAGTGGTGGATAAGGAAAGATATCACCGACTTTTGTCCTACACTGAAGAAAATTTGTAAAGAGAACTAAGATGGTGCCTGGACAAATACACAGAGAATGAGGCAAAGACTGACATCAATCTATTTAAAAAACAAGAGTGAAAGAGCAGCTGTAGAGCTTCATAAATGTGGATAAGCCTCCGCTTTTATAAATGTTTGCTTTTTGTTCTTTCTCCCTTCCTTTCCTCCCTTTCTCCCCTCCTTCCTACTCCTTGATATTTTATATCAAGAAAATCCAGAGGCCCAAGGTCAAGTCCAGTCAAGCATATATACCTTTATAAATAAAGTTTTATTGTCACATACCGTGTCCACTCATCTACATATTACATATGAACACTTCAGCAAAGTAGTTGTGTCCAAGACCATATGGCCACAATACTGTACCATACTATTTGCTCTTTATAGAAAACGTTTGCTGGTTCTGTGCTCTACATAATTGGCAGAGGCTATTTTGCTGAACTAGGCTTGAGAAAGCAGAAAGTGCTGAATAGACTTCATGCTGCATTTGGTGCTTAGCTTCTCAGCTTTCTGCTGTGTGTTAAGGGAAAGAAGCCAGGCTTCCATGGGGGTCTAATGAAGCAGAGATAGGTCCAATGGCCAGCAAGTTCTCAGGATGTCTGAAATCACCACAGAACATGAGACTTGGAGACAGGTGACTGATGTAAGCCCGTGGAAATGAAGGAGGGAAGAGGTGAGGCATGTCAAAATTTTACTATGGCTAAGAGTGCTCTAGAGTCATTCTGCACTTTAACTTGTAGGGGACAGAATTCTGCCTGCAAGTTTCGAGTGAGTTGAATGTTGTCCTTAGAGATTTTCTTGCTGTTCCCATTGACTTCGATAGGAGTAATGGGGCATTTTGTCCCACGACATCTGTGCTGGCTTCAGGCTATTTAACAAACTCCTACTAAACAAATCTCAATAAAGGCTCTTTAATGGGTACTTAATTCTGCTGTAGAGGTAGGTGCTGAGCACACCTAAGTCCTTTCTTTTCCTTCAGGTTTGCTGTTTCCTCCTTTTTATGGCTTAGTAATTACTACAGCAGAGAACCCTGAGTTAAGCACTATTAAACCCACTCCGAGTCACCGAATGTCTGCTTTTATTGATCTCAGTTGATCCTCTTACTCTCTAGGTTCCAATTTAACAGTTCAGTTGATTATTCATTTACATTTTTAATGTTGTAGGTGAAATCATTTTAACATGAATCATCTCTAACTTAATGGGTAACGTACAGAGTTATTTGGGATTTTAATTTCAACAAGTATTTATTGAGCATATGAGCTCAGATGAACCTGACAAGGATCAAAAAGTCATTCTACTTTATGGTGAACAATGACAAAAATGATGTGCTAATGTTTTGATATGCAAAATGGCTGTTACTTATAAGTGGCTTCTGTGGTATTACAGGGTGGTTAGGACATTATGTTTTATAACTGCCACTTACTAATTATATTTTGTCTACATATACTTAAAGTATATAATGCCCATATCATTGTTTGAACTTGTTGTTAAACACAGGTGTTCTTATAACTTATTTTCCTTTTAGACGATTTTGCTTTGTGGAAGATGTGAGGGGTTATGCCAAGTGGAGCTCTTTAGAATGAGAGCTTGATTTTATTAGCTCATGAAGCTACTTAACAAACACAGGCAACATGGAAAGATCTAACTACACTTGTGTTTGCAGTATTATGTTCTACCTGAAAGCTCTTTAAATATGTTTTGTGGAGTTGGTAATATGCTTTTATCCTGCACATCAAAAAGATGAAACTAGAAATACAACCACCAGTGGCTTATCCTTCCCAATAGGAACTGTTTAGTGTATCATGTTTATGAGTTCTATGTCTGATCATCTATTGCTTCCATTTGTTTCTAAAATGAGATGAGGCATAGGAAAATACATAAATGGGTACTTCTGGTCATAATAGTCACCTTTATCTGACAGTATAAAATGGAGCCAGAGTTTAATGCTGAATAGAGGAGGCACGGTACTCATTTTCTAGGGAATAGCATGAGCTAAGGCTTGCTGAAAAGGGCAGTGAAGAATGAAAAAGCACCAGAACACTTGGAAGTGCCTCCTTTGGATAATTTTCACTGCCAATTTCAATAGTCTTATTACAAACCCAGCAGACAAAGAAAAGAGCTATTTTAAATTCTTGACAAAAAGGTCAGATGGTCAATAGGATCATTCTTTGTCATGAAATTATTGAACTCTTTTCTGTGTGCCTGGTACATAGGAAGCACATTCAAAGCAAAGCCAGAAATTCAGTTGTTAGGAATGCTTCACCTCATAAACATGTAAACACACCACTGATAATAGAATGTGTAATGCTTCAATTTCCAAAGCCCTTCCCTTCCATTGGCAGAACTAGAAAGCTTGAGAGAAAGATGACTTTTAAATGTGATTGTGAGCAATGAGTGAGTTCACTAACTGAATGGTGAGCTCACCCTGGGTCCTGTCCTAAGTTACTATATTTTGCAAAAGCAGGTTATATTTTGGTGTTGTTTGTTTTCTGATTGCTTTGTCTTGAGAGGCCCTCCTGTGGAATATTTCTACCAGGTTCTCTGCTTTGGTCTCTCAGACCTCTTTGAAATTCTTTGCCTAAGCCTTTACGGCCATGGGATAACTTAAATATCTTCATATAGAAATAGATATACTGTGTGAAACATAATATATAATTTGATAATTAATATTGCTAATCAAGATTGCAATAAACAACAACAACAAAAACTCATACTTGCCTCAGCCATAAATATCAAAGAAAAGGGGATTTTCTGGCAAATTGCTGCTAACGAATTTATTGTTACTCAATAAATTCTGACATTGTGGAAAGACACAGACATATTTGTTGATGCTTTAACATCACACACTTAGAGGGGCTAGCCTCAGAAAGAGGTATTAGCAAGAACTTGGGGCTTCTTAAGAAATTTTGGGTTTTTTATTATATATATTCATAGCTCATATGAACAACAGTATATGGGCAGTGGAGGCAACTCAACAGTGAACTAATTTTGGGACTATAATATATAGACAAGGGAGATGGGCTCACATTAAACCAAAGGGAGGGTATGGTAAGATAGGGCTTGCAAGATACCTCACTTGGTAATTGGTCTGGTGTGCAAGCATGGAGACATGGGTTTGGTTTTCTAGTAGCCAAGTAAAAAAGATAGCCATATCTGTGTGCATTTGCAATTACAGCATGGGTAGGGGGTTGGAACAGAGACAGGAGGGGCTCATTGGCTAGGCAGCCTAGCTGAATCAGTGAGCTCTAGGTCCAGTGAGAGACCCTGATCAAGAAAACAGATGGAGAATAATTGAGGAAGACTGATATCAACCTCTGGTATCAAGCTCTCTCTCTCTCTCTCTCTCTCTCTCTGTCTCTGTCTCTGTCTCTGTCTCTGTCTCTGTCTGTCTCTCTGTCTCTCTCTCTTACTCTCTCACTCTCTCTCTCTCTTACACACACACACACACACACACACACACACACACACACACACACACATAGCACACACATGCTAACAAGGGAACAAGAGCTCCAATAAACCCTGAAATGTGAGCAGAAGACATTAGGGGAAGTACCAGCAAAGCTAACTTAAAATGGCCAGGGCCAGAGATAGTATCTATTGATGATTAGATGCCATCTTCTAATCTTCATCCTAAAAAAAAAAGCAGATAGAACAACTATATAGCCTATTGGTTTGTTTTGAAAGAGTTCATCTAGTATGCTGTAAGATGGCAGTGGGATGAGCTAAAACTGCAGAACTACATAGCCAAAACTAAGCTGCCAAAGTTTGTCCTGGGCTCATTCCTGGGATTCACAGTCCTTTTCACAGGAAATGGCTTGCTGTAGTGGTATAATGTCTAACTAAATTCCTGTTTGTTACCTGATTGTAATAACCTTTTATAGATATATGCATAACTGCTTTTGTTAGACACTTAAATTAGGTCACTAAAATTGTAATTACACTCTCAATAGAGTTGCACTAATGAAATCCCACAGTTAGTGCTATAATTAGATCACATTGTACACCAATAAGATGAATTTTTAAAATCTTAAACTTTAAATTCACTGAATTTGTCCAATTCACAATACATGGCATACCGAAAGTCCTTCAGAATTGTCGGTGAGCTTATATGAGAGAGTATTTCTGCACACAACACCTGACAAATCTCATGCCTGTTAGAATAAACATGTCCAGGAAGGGTTTGTGTGACTCCCATACCTGTGCTGTCTTCATACACCACAGTCACTGTTTTCCAGTTGTAATAGAGGACCAGATCCAGCACTGCCCTGCTGATAGCTGCATAATCTGGGTAGAGGTTGATGTAAAATAAGTCTTTGTTGTCCACCGAAGGGTGTTTCCAGCGAGTCTGAATGTGTGGAACCTCCAGAGCATTGCAAATAGATTGCACAGCGCTGACAGAAGAGCTGTGGGAAGGGCCAAAGAGAGCGGCCACACCAAGAGCCAGCTGGTCACAAGCTGATAGTATCCAAAGACAAGAAAGGGGATGGTCAGGGAGGGCAGGGAAGGGGTGAAAAAGAGAGAGTGCTATGAATTCACATTCTCCTTACATGATTTCTCTACTCAACTATTAGAGACCTCCTGTAATTCCCATCTCTGTGTTGCTATCTGCTCTTCCCAGCTTCCAATATACTTTGGATAGTAAGATACTGATAAATGTAAATGCAGAGCTGATCAGCAATAAATCATAAGGCCAACTCCTTGCAAATAAAAATGAGCTACTGGTCTCAGTTCATTACCTTCAGTCAGATGAAGGCTAAATCCTTTACTTGATCCCATGAGTACTCTGTGAGCTAACTAGCAAACCATTTGTCAAATGAATGTTATATGAATTAAGTTCTGTCATATGGCAGGGTGACTATGGAGAAATTAGTATGGTCAGAGAATTCAGAAGCTCCCATGGGTGACTATAAAATGCTTTGACTCCATTCCTTCTGAAACTCAGATAGGAATTCCAGATTATTTAAATATTGCTAAAGAGTACATATAAGCAGGGATGATACCTAATTAATTACAGAATAATGGAATGGCATGGCATAAAGGGATCTCTAGAAGACACTTCAGTCTACCCCACTCATTTCATATACAATGGACTTAATCATGGCCCCTGGACAACAACAGAGTTGAATGAGAACTTGAGGACCCCAGTTAAAGGTCAGGCCTCTTTCTCTTTCAATTACCAGCCAAACAGAATTAAATCACATATTTAAAATTTTATTTTTAAGGTTTTTTTTGCTATAAGATGAAAGCATCCATTGCAAGAAATTAGAATATTTATAATACAAGGTTGACCAAAGGCTCTGTCATTAGTCTGTCAACTTGAGATAATGCTTACTGATGTTTCAGGAAATGGGGACTGCTATTCAAATATGTGATACACTGATGCCTTTATTGAATGAAAATGCACAATGTTCTCCCTAAGGTAGTGCAAATTCTTTTAGAGTGTTTTTCTACTATGGGAAGAACAGACCACTGGGTGGGAATGGTGTCATTTATCGAAGCCATTCTTATACATTTAAGTTTTTAAACTCCTCTTAATTTTTGACCATGATAATTAATATTTCAGTATCAATATTTTTCTCTACATCTTAAATTACTTCTTTGATTCTATATTCTAGGTGGTGGTGTTTACCATCTACTACTAAAAGGTCTTGGTATTTAAAATATTTGATACATGTTAACCAAATTCCCTTTCTGAAAGATTTTATCTTCTCCCACCATGTAGAATGGTGTCTAGTAATCATATGTAAGTGGATGCTAAGTATAGGTTTACATACATCCTTCATATTGTACTTTTATAAAGTGAATTTTAAAGTTGTCAAGTGATAATAACTGAATACCTAAATTAAATAAAAAAGATCTATATAAAGGAATGTGCATTAGGGATTTTATAATTACACAGTTTTACAAAATTAAGTAGTGAACACCATATGTTTCTTCTAGGAGATGGTTTAGAAAGAGTAACATTTTGACAGCCATGTTGTAGCTGTCTGAGGGGCAGCTGATGCTGACTTTCCAAGGACAGCTTCTGACACTGTGTTGTTAGTTGCTTCTGCACTAGCTTTGAAGATGCACAGCTTTCTGCAGTGTATGAAATGTGTGAATTGTCACTGTTCTCCCAAGCTCACTTCCGATGTGTGTTCATTAGCCAGATAGTGTAAGCATGGGTGTATGCAAATTCTCTTATCCAGTGTGGGCAATGGATTGAGATTCTTTTTAATATGTCGTGACTCTAGGATGCTAATATTTCTTGACAGAAAAATCAATCCTTTAGAGTTCTGTTTGTTGGAGTGTTTAATTTACAAGTATGGTTGGATCTTCAGATCACAGGAAAGTCCAGGTTTTTTGTGGCTTGAAGTATCACTGTTAAATGTCATTGGCTTAGCTTCCTATGGTATTGCTCAAAAGTATATGAGAGAGGAGAATGAGACAGAGAGAGACAGACAAAGAGAGAGAGACACAGAGATAGACAGAGAGAGAGGTACAGAGACAGAGAGACAGACACAGACTGTGAGAGTCAATAGTCAACTATGGCCTGTAAGTAATCTCTAGCTTCATTCTTTAAAAAAATTTTTTTGAGGCAGAGTTTTGTAATGTGGCTCTCAAATCCATGCTAGACTGGCCCAAAATTCACCTTGGTCATTTTAGTGCTAGGATTATTGGCATATGCCACCATGTCCGGCCTTCTAGCCTAAGAAAAACATGGTTATTACACTAAGATTATGGTATATGTGGAAACATTATTATGGTATTAATCTTCATCTACTTGATGAAGAAAGCTTTACATTTTGTTTATAAGTAGCACTGTAATTTCTTCAGGAAACTGTTTCAGGCAAACACATTCTCTGATGTAACTAGGTCATTTCCCTTAACCCTTATCATTCAGTTACTTGGGAACCACCAAAAGCATGGAGTTGATCATGTATGATTTGTGTCTGCAAAAAGCAAAGTGAGTTCTAGAAGGAAAATGATTATAGACTCAAGATAAGCAGCAATCTTTGTTTCCACAAAATATTTAACCTTATGAGTAAGCGTTGCCTTTGTTAGAGGCCATGCCCCATGTATATGGAATCATTAGAGAACAGTTCTAGGGGTGCCCAGGGGATGTCTAAACCAGTCCCTACATTCCCTGTGATTCAGCCCACATGATGAAGCTTGCAGCCCGCTTATAAATTATATTACTTTTTGACTATTTGTCTTCTCTTCAGAAGAAAAGAGAAAATCAAATTGTGATTTGTTCTCACAGATTTAATCTTCATATTTTTATGATTTTGCAGAAAAGTGCAAAACCAACCACAATAACAAAATGAATAGATGTTAGATAAACCCAGCAGTTTGTAGCAGTCTTTTATTATCCCAGGCTTGACTTATGTATGTTCTGGGCACTTTTGCATGCTTGGTGGATGTGACCTTCCACAAAGTTTTATTTGACTGCACTGTACAATTTCATGGTGGTATCTCAGCTTCAGGAAGGAAAAACAGATCAAGCTTGACATTTTCCATTCACAGCTGAACCAGTTAATCATAGAGTGGAGGGCACTGAAGGATAAGCTAATCAGAAAAGCCCAGAAAACAGGGCTAGGCAGCTTCCATTAGGTGAGTCCAGATTGCATTGATCAGGGACATTGGGGACCAGGAATTCCTACAACCCATTTGCACTAAGAAGCCTACTTTGAAAAAAGGCGAGCAGTGAAAAGGTGACCCGTGCAGCAGACTTATCACCCGAAGAAGCTTTGTAAAGTGGAAAATAGTTACCTCTCCGGGAGGCTTCAAAACTATCAAAAAGATGAATTCTCTGGATGTCATAGGTTAATGTGGTGTTAGGCATCAATGTTCGGTTTCGGTTAATACTGGTGACTGCAAACTTGAAAGCTAATTCTTCAACATTAACGGGTTCATTTTCCACAGTTTCAAAAATCCCTCCTGCAGAAGCAAAAGAGATGCATGAGAAACGTTAGACAGGTGAAGTATCGCTGCTTTAAAAGAAGACGGTAAAGTGTTAACAAAAGACCCCAAATCATAATCGACAGGATGACTAAGGTATATACAGAATCTAGGCTGAATGTTATCAGAACGTGTTACGTGCAAACAAATAGTTCTAACTGCATACAGATGTTTAAGGTTTTAAATCCAGTATTAGATAATACCTTTTAGATGATGAATATATTCCAAATATTTTATACCACAGAATCATAGATAATAATGCAGTAGAAAGCATTTTTCTCTGATTTTCACAAGATTTGTGCTGTGTTTGACCTAAACATAATTTAAACTATATTCTGGTAGGTAATTCTGCCTTGGGATTTATACTTTTCTATTGAAAACAGAGTTTCTATGAGCTGGAGAGGTGACTCTGCAGCTACAAACACTTGTATATGGCTCTTACAGAGGACTGAAGCTCAGTTTCCACCAACACTGGACTGCTCATAACCACCTGTAAGCCAAGCTCCAAAACATCTGACACACTGCTACGTGCCTACACTCATGTGCACACCCCACCCACACATACTCATGTGCATGCCCCACTCACACATTCATGTACACACCATATCCACAATACTTATTAGCACACCCACACATTCATGTGCATGACCCCACCCACCCACACTCATATACATACCCTCACCCCAACACACACATGTATACACCCTCACCCCCACACACTCACCCACACACTCATGTGCATACCCCACCCACACACTTATGTACACCCCCATCCACCCATACTCACATGCAAACCCTCACCCACACATTCATATGCACATCTCCTCCCACGCAGGTACACATGATTAAAGATAAAATAAACCTATTTTTAAAAGTTCTAGGCCCTAACTCTACTGGGATTGGGGCAGGGATGGACTGGGACAAACAGAGTAAAATCCTGCTCTGACATTGTTCAGAATGAAAACATCTTTTCTAGGTTTTATGGCTCAGATGTCTGGGGTCATATTCTATGCATCATAACATATTCCAAAGCATATGGGTAGATTCAAAGAAGGGTTATTATCTCTCTTTGAAATATCATTTGAATATACCCCAAAGCAAACTTGTGCTCTAACTCTGGGGAAATATGTTCTTTCGTGCCCTAGCTCCTGGCATCTTAAACATGTGTATCTATCTCACTTCAAACAATATCATCATGCTTGGGCTTCATCTGAGACTCCAACTCCAATGGAGTGAAACACTGATATTGGATAGAGACATGGTAAGCTGTATGTTCTTATTATTCTTTAAGTGCACCCCTGAGATTAACTCAAAAGACACAAAACATTCCATCGAAGCATTACAAACTGACCTCTGCTTAGCTAAGTCCTTGATTTTGGCTTTGTTTCCTCTGAAAATAGGCCCTAACTCCTGCCCATGACATGTGAAATGCTCATAGGCTGTAATTTATCTACTCTCATTGTTCCTTATTAAGGGTCAGAATTAGGTATTTCTAAACTTTGTTGATTCAAGCAAACACACACACACACACACACACACACACACACACACACACACACAATCTGAAATGAAAAGCACAAATAGTCACCATGTGCCTGATTTCTATTAGTTCTTTCTCACATGGTGAAATCCAGTGTACAGATTTTAACTAAATATAATTACACTGGCCCTATTTTGGAAGATTAGGTTTTACAAAAAGCACATATATAGCTTTATTTATGACTTTATTTCTTAATCAATACAGCATCTAGCTGTGAGAGATGAGAAGATCTATGGTAACCTAATTTGGCTTCTTTCAAATATGTTTCTGGCAATTATAGATCAGTAGCTTGAACCATTCATATATAGATTACTACTATGTTTCTCTATGAAACCATACTTAAGAATAAATGATGTTATTCTTTTAACTTTCATGTTAACTTTCACTTAAGGGGAGACAGATGTTTCAAACGTAGTATCAGAAAATGCTATGTTTTCCCTCTGTCATTCACAAATGGGGAATCAGGGAAGGACTTTCATTTTCTCTGTGAGCTGAGTAGATGGTGGACTGACAGATGAAGACGTCAGGCAAGAAGCCCTGATTGGTCACAGGCAGATTGATGTAAGATGAGCTCACTGCTGTGGTCAAGGTGACCTACACTGAGGGCTTTTGCTGTTAGAATTCCCATAGTAGTCATTGGCAACTCTGTTTACTAGTCTATATCCTCTCAGCCCCAGCAAGGGCCGTGTGACAGAGTCCATGTCACTCAGAATCTGACCCCATCAAGGCATCTTAAGATAGTAAGGCTGAAACTCTTTAGGGGGAGAGCCAACCTCTGCCTGTGAGAAGAGCAGCAACTTAATGGGCAGGGCAGGCTGTGGGAGGGGATATACTCCCAGCTAAAGAACAGAAGTTCTGAAATGTGGACACTGGCTTTACCTAATTCTTCTCTGAGATTTTTAAGTTGTGGGAGGAAAATCATCCCAGAGTAGCTATTCTGTGTAGTTTTCTTCAATACTTTATAACTAGCAGACAAAGTAGGAGATATTTTCCTGTTCTAGTCCATGAAAAAGAAGGAGATAGTATATGTTGTCACCAAATAATTCAGTTACAAGATTCATCTGTGACAATCTGTCTTTTCTTCTCTGTTCTTTTTTCCCTCTCTTACTTTTTGAGACTTGAGGATGGCCCGTTTTAATAAGATATTTAAATCCTTCTGGGAATGTCTTTTATGGGGCTAACTTCTGTCCTCAGCTGTCTGGAAGCCAAGGGTCCAACTTGTCAGGCAGGAAGACTCCTCTCTCAGTCATTGCTCTTCTCTACTCTTGTAGCCCATTTCCCCCTTGACTGTCCCTCTTTCTACAAAGGTCAAGGTACCTCTACGACTATTGACCTCTCTCATTTGAGCTGAGATAACCATAAGTTCTAGTCCTAAGAAATCAATGAACTGTGGACAAAGTTAGAAAAAGTAAAAGGAAGGTAAGGTATTTAGGCCTTGATGTGTGTGGAAAAAAATCTATCCATTCATCTATTTATTTATTTATTTATTTATTTATTTATTTATTTATTTACTTGTTTGTTTGTTTATTTATCCTTTCATTTATTTATAGGTTACTCAGGTAAGATCAGTGGGTGTAGAAAGAGGAAACACTTTGACAGGTCAGGATGAACAAGCTTCCTTTTTTGGCTATAAATTTTGAACATGGCAGATGGTGCCCAGATGGGCAGAAACCTCAGAGGTAGTGTGGCCATGCTTGTTTTCAACACTTACGTCTTATGAGGAAGAATAACATGAGAAGTTTTGGTGAACTGCCATTTGTCTTTATGGTGATGTGAGTACTACAGCCTAGATGCAAGTGGGTTTATGTGGTGGTATTGTGTTCCCCAGAATATTGTGCACCCTAATAAACTTATCTGGGGTCAGAGAACAGAACAGCCACTAGATATAGAGGCCAGAAAATGGTGGCACACCTACCTTTAATCCTATCACTTGGGAGGCAGAGATCCATCTGGATCTCTGTGAGCTTAAAACCACACTGGAAACAGCCAGGCATGATGACTCACTCCTTTAATCCCAGGAAGTGATGGCAGAAAGCAGAAAGCAGAAAGGTATATAAGGCGTGAAAACCAGGAAGCCTGGTTAAGCTTTTAGGCTTTTGAGCAGTTCAGCTGAGACTCATTCAGATGAGGACACAGAGGCTTCCAGGCTGAGGAAACAGGATCAGCTGAGGAACTGATGAGGTGAGGTAGCTGTGGCTTGTTCTGCTTCTCTGATCTTCCAGAATTCACCCCAATAACTGGTCTCAGGTTTGATTTTATTAATAAAACCATTTAAGATTCATGCTACAGGTATAGTTAGAGATTTCCTGGTCCTGCCTGGCCCACAGTCAGGACAAATCTCTCTCACCCACCAGTCCCGCAGCTGCTCAGACTCAACCAAGTAAACACACAGAGATTTATATTGCTTACAAACTGTATGGCCGTGACAGGCTTCCTGTTATCTAGTTCTTCTTCTATCTTAAATTAACTCATTTCTATAAATCTATAAGTGGCCACATAGCTTGTGGCTTACCGGTACCATCTTGCTTGTCATGGTGGTGGCTGGCAGTGTCTCTCTGCCTCAGCCTTCCACTTCCCAGAATTCTGTTCTCTGCTTGTACTGCCTAAACTTCCTGCCAGGCTACCAGCCAATCAGCACTTTATTTATACAGAACAATATCCACAGCAAGTGGGCATCAAACCCTCTGCCTAATCACAATAGGAAGGTGAGCAAGAGTCAAAGGGCATCATCAATATAGAGCCCTCTCTTTCTTCTCAACCCCTCCCCCAAACCACTTGCTGTTCAGTGTCAAAGCTCATGATCCTTGGAATAATTGACCAAACACAGGGTTACAAAGTAGAAGTTGGGGTAGGCAGGGTTCTAAACTTTAGGTCCTCATGCCCTTATATAAAAAAGCTAGGAATTGTGGCATGCTTGTAATCTACAGGGGTAACTGAAGTTTTTTCTAGTCCTGCCCAGGTCCGCAGCTGCTCAGACCCAAACAAACACACCAAGGCTTATATTAATTAAAAATGTATGGCCTATTGGCTCAGGCTTCTTGTTAGCTAGATCTTATATCTTAAATTAAGCCATTCCTATAAGTCTATACCTTGCCACATGCCTTGTGGCTTACCAGTATCTTTATATCTTGCTTCTCATGGCGGCTGGTAGCATCTCCTGACTCAGTCTTCCACTTCCCAGAATTCTCCTTATCTGTTTATCCTGCCTACCCTTCCTGCCTGGCTACTGGCCAATCAGCGTTTTATTTATCAACCAATCAGAGCAACACATTCACAGCATACAGAACATCCCACAGCACAGGGACATCCTAGGAGCTCACTGGCCAACCAGTCTAGCTAATTGGCAATGTCCAGGTTCAATTAGAGACTCTGTCTTAAATATTGAGTTGGAGAGTGGTAGAGGGAGATACCCAGTGTCAACTTCTGGCTTCCACACTCACTTGCAGGGGCTATACACACCTTTGCATTCAGGCATATGCTGCACACTCAAAATATAGATTAAAAGCCTTGTCTAAAACTAGAAATTGGGGTTTTAAGAATCATGCTCAGCCGGTGGTGGTGGCACACACCTTTTAATCCCAGTACTAGGGAGGCAGAGGCAGATGGATGTCTGTGAGTTTGAGGCCAGCCTGGGCTACAGAGTGAGTTCCAGGACAAGCTCCAAAGCTACACAGAGAAAGCTGTCTTGAAAAATGAAACAAACAAACAGACAAAAAGACTCCAGATTTGTGTACAGATAGATATTTGTGCTCTTTGAAATGATAAAGGTAGAACTATATTTCTTATAAATACCAAAATAGGTATGTTTGGAAAATAGTGTGTGTATTTAGACTTGATTTTTGAAGACCTGTGGGTTTCCTGTGTTGATTTTTTCCTACTGTGCTTTACCTAGAAGAATAGAGGTTGGTACAAATAAATCTTATACTTAATTATATTGGTATACGTGTGTATGTGTATATATACATATATCATATCATAACATATCATCGACTCTATGCTCCTGCACTTGAACACAGCTACAAGAACACAGCCACTAAATAAAGAATATAAAACAAATAAGAAGTATGTTCATGGTTTTGAGTTAATTTGAATTAAAATTCCTTTTTTTTCCTGAGTACATGTCATTATTATAACCTGAAGTGTTTCCAACCTGAATTCAAAGACTGAATCCCTAACCCCAGTACCCAACACTTGTGACTGACTATATTTCACAAGGTAATCAGGCTAAAATGAAGCAGCAAGCGTGTTCCATGATCTTGTCTGTTGTTATAAGAAAAAATAAACTAGAGTGGTTGGAAAGATAGCTCAGGAGCAGAGAGCAATTCTTGCTTTCAGAGGATCTGGCTTGATTCTCAGCACCCACATTACAGTCAACAAAGAATTGCAACTCCAGTTCCAGAGGATCTGATACTTTGTTTTGGCCTCTGCAAGCACTGTGTCACAGTGTATAGATACATATGCAGGCAAGATACCCTACTCATAAAATGAAAATAAGTAAAACTTTAAAAAGGGAAAAGAAACTGGAATTCACTGCCATACAGTGTTTACCTTCATACAATCATGCAGATGATAATCTATGTGAGGACAAACAGAACCAAAATGGCAATGTGAAGGCCATGGAGAAGACAAGTCTGCCTTTTCTTGATCCTGTACTTTTAGCCTGTATGACAGTGATAAAAATAAACCACTTAGTCTGGTTGGTTGGTTGGTGAATTGGTTGCTTTTGTTTGTTTGATCTGGCCAGCCTTAGCCTTAGGAAGCTAGTGCATTCATCTTGTCTTTTTACCCCGAAGGGCTTTTTTTGTTTTGTTTTTTGTTTTTTGTTTTTTGTTTTTCAAAACAGGGTTTCTCTGTAGCTTTGGAGCCTGTCCTGGACTAGCTCTGTAGACCAGGCTGGCCTCGAACTCGCAGAGATCCACCTGCCTCTGCCTCCCAAATGCTGGGAGTACAGGCATGTGCCACCACCACCCGGTACCCCCAAGGGCTTTAAAATAGAAAATTTTAATAGTTTAGTGTCAATCACTTTTATCTAAACAGCACTTTCTTCTTGGAACTGTAATGTAAGATAAACAAAAGGAAAGTCCGTGTAATTCAGATTCTACCATCACAGTGCATTTCTGTTGGTATTAATGCACCTTTTCATGACAATCACTCATGGGAACCACATATGGCAATATCGTGCAAATAGAGCAAGTTGCCTACAAGGAGTAATGCTGGGTGGAAATTGAGGGAAGTTCAACAGAGAGCTTTTGGTTTGCACCAAGTAATTTCATGTGGACTTAGAAGAGACTTGTCCACCATGACAAATCCCACTACTATTGGATTAACAACATGACTACTTCAAGCAAATGGTGACACTTAGAGAAGGCTGAGAATAAATGTCCTATTTCATGAGCCTTCTGAAATTACAGCTCAGCAATGGAGCCTATGTCAGCTTTCTTTCACTATAATAAAATACCTGAGGAAATTTATTTATAAAAAGAAAAGGTGTATTTTGGCTCAGCGTTTGGGAGATTCTTGCCCATGATTTATTGGCTCCATACCTTTAGGTTTATGATGAAGCAATAGATCATGGTAAGAGTGCTTGGAGGACAAACTGCTTGCTTTGTGACCAGAAAGTGAAGAGGGGAAGAGTAATGTCCCCTTTGAGGTATTATTCCAATGACCTAAGGACTTCTCATAAGGTTCCACCCCATAAAAGTCCCCAGCACCCTGAACAATGCCACTCTGGAAACTACACCTTTAACAAATTGATCTTTTAAGGCATACACAACATTTGAACTCTAACAAGTAGTTTTAAAACTGTTCCTAATTCACAGGCCATTCTTACAGAATTATAATGGAAAGAAGACTGGAGAAGCATTGTGAAGATTCCCAGCTTAGCTCAAGAGCCAACTATTTATTTTCTTTTTGGCTTCCAAGGATATTCAGTAGGTGTTTCTGTAACCCACCTTCCAGCCACAGTTTCTAAAGAGCAGGGACAACATGATGTTGTAGATACTGAGGACCCAGCTATAGGAATATAGCCGTGGACCTTAAAGAACATAAAGATGTTATTGCCCACCATTTCTATCCTGGTTTCCTCTACATGGGTTTTAACTGGATGATGGATGGGAATTTTAACAATTATTACCTTTATCCCTCCAAAATCATTAAGAAACTGAACCAGGGAATTAACTTCATTTAATTATGACAAAGCCACATGAAAGTCATGACTTTAAGTACTGTTCATCTAAAAGGAATATTGTTTTGACTTGGCTTGACTTATAATAGTAAATATATACACTAATATCCCTTTTAGAAATGTATTAGATTTACATTGTGCATGTATGCATATGAATAAATATATGCACATACACACAGACACACAGACACACTCATATATCCACACATACATACATAAACTTCGGCTGTTTTTGTATATGTTAGAGTATCTGAGAATTTTGCCAAATTTAATGATTCATCCAATGTGTCATTCTTTCATCCAATCATTTATTTATAAAATGCTTTGCATGGTAAAATCCAGAGTTGTATGAGTCACTGGGAATACACCATAGTAATAAAAGAGATGAGCTGTAATAGCCAGGCATGATAGTTCATTCCTGTCATCCCAACACTTGGGAGGTGGAGCCAGACAGTTCTCTGTGAGTTTAAGACCAGCTTTGTTGACACAATAAGTTTCAGGCTAGCCCAGGCCTACATAGTAGGATTCTAATGGGGGGGGGGGTATATGGAGGGAGGAGGAGAATGATAATTTGAATATGCGACTTTAGGAGCTTTTGTATTAGATGTTATTCATAGGTGGGAAGAAGGGAATTGGCATGTCTACTGAGAGGCCAGATACGTCTTCACTAAAAGTACACCTGACTAAGAATCTGAAAGAACTGAGACATGAACTGAAGATACCGAGAAAAGAATGTTCTGCAGAGGAAGCAAAATAATGAAAGAGAGGAGCTATTTTGCATCATTTTTCAAGAGTGATATGGCTGCAGTTGACTGATCTAAACTTTGACCAGTAGAAGGACTCAAAGAAACGATGGAGGTAGATTGGAGTAGATTACAGAAACAGTGATAGGACTAAGGCTTTTATTCTAAGAGACATGGAAAGCTAGCAGTAGGCTTTGAACAGAGTGGCTCAGTGATGTATCATATCACAAAAGAATCACCATGGCTTCACTATTAATGAGGAAACTGAAGAAATGGGCAAGAGTCAAGCACAGGGAGATCTGCTCATGAACCTGTTCTACAAGTGACTACTTCAGTAGTTAAGCTAAGAGATGATGGTGGCTAAATTCAGATTGTTGTTATTGACAGTGTGAAAAGAAATTGTTGAATAAAAGGTAGCACTGGCAGGGTTGCCTGATAAAGCATGCAAGATGGTAATGAAGGATGACATTGTGTTTGGAGATTTAAATAGTTGTTGATATTGCTGAAGAGCAGGGCAGAGGAATGTGATTATTCCATGATTCAGATATTTAAGTGGAAATGCCAGCTAGAAAGTTTGCTATTCTCATATTGATGTTATACAAGTTGTTTCTGAATGTGGAAATTAGGGTGCCACTATAATGGAAGTAGTGTATAAAGCCATCATCCTGGAGAGAATCACTTAACAGGAAATGTAGACAAGCCAAGGAGTTCCTAGAGCCAATAAAAGCTGGAATATGCAGGGACTGAATCACTTGGATAACATCAGGAGAAAGCAGGACACTGTCAGTTTGATGAATTTAAATTTCTGGCCTCTAGAACTGTTAGAGAATGCATTTCTGTTACTGTATGTAGTCAAGTTTAAAGGTGTATGTGTGGGTGTATGTGTATATACATCTGTGCAGGCACATGTACTTGAACACGCACATCTACGTGTGGAGGATATCAGCATCTTCTTCAATTACTCTCTGCTTTGTTTTAGTTTAGTTTTGTTTTTGAGACAAGATCTCTTACAGATTATGGACCTCACCAATTCAGGTAGGTTGGTTAGAAAATGTGCTTCAGGGATCCACCTATCTCCTCCTCAGTACTGGGGCTACAGATGTATTCTGCCTCATCTGACTTTTACCTGGGTACTGGGGATCTAAACACAGGTTCTCATGTTTTTTGATCAAGCATTTTATTGGATAATCCATTTCAGTAGTCCTGAAGTTTTTGCTATAGTAGTAACAGAGTACTAATGCAATAACAAATTGACTGATTTTTAATTTTTATTTCACTTTGAATGGATTAAAAAATTAAATTTGTGGGGTATGGTACAATATTTCAATACATCTATATTTGTATACATCCATTTGTAAAATATGTTCCAATTTGATTAGTGTAAGGAGAATGTCTCCCAGTTCCACTATTTATCATTTATTTTGGGTCAAAACATTCTAAAACTTTCTTTTGTAGGAAATTCAAATATATAATACATTACTAACTATATAGTTACCTCACTATGCTTTGGACACTAGAATTTGTTCTTCCTGCTCAATTGTATTTTATAGCTGCCAAGCATGCTTTACTTAAATTTGCCGACATTAGCTGATTTTGATGATCCTATTTCTCTGTCTAAGGTGTCATTTTATTCAGCACTTTCAATAGCCGTTTCTACCTCTCTGATTCCATTTTGCAAATACACTATTTAACTGTATTACAGGATACATTAGTGATTTTTATTTACTTCCCTACTTTATTTGGAGTGTACCAGATCAGATTAGGATATTATTGTTTGTGTTCTAATAAACCTCACACATCCCCAACTAACTGCTGTATATCCACTGTGACAAATTGTGAGGTCATTCAGAAAGCAAGGGTGACCTATTAAATGATGATCTAGAAATGGAAAGCTTCCAATACTGGCTCATGTTTTGCATTCATGAAAAATAACAACCATCCCAGAAGCTGTCAACAGAAAACAAGATGGCAATTTGATCCATTCCTTTGCTGATGGCTGCTCCTTAAATACACAATATTATATTGCCTCCTTTTATTGCCACATCCATAATTCTACTTTATTGCATCATAAGCAATTTACTCGAGGCTCATATTTACTGCACCTTTAATTTCAAGGTTACACATTTAATTTCTAAGATTCCCTTTCACATCCACCTTCACATCTACTTTTGTGCACAAAAACCGTCTTAATGATCTTATGTACCTGAATTTGGGTGGGAATTTGGTGTTCTATTACTTAATGGAAGAAAAATGGATAAGGAGAGTTTTACATCTTTCAGAAACTCTTGAGTAAGGACAGAGTTATAGGTCAAAGACAAGTAGAGCCTCAGTGGTCTGGCTGTGACCCAAACTTCTACAAGTAGCCTCATATATCAGTGTCTTTGAAAAGGAAGAATACATTTTATATCATACCTGAGATAACAACCACATTTAAATTCTTTCTTTGATGCTTTAAAGAGATCTGCATAAGTTTGGTATAAATGCCCTTCAAGAAGGAGAGACACATGTCTACGAGGAATAACTGTCATGCTTTAGAAGGTGGCTAGTAAGGGGAAGGGTGGAATTCTGCATTGTTCTGCAGATGCTATGGGCACTTTTTCTTGATAAATGTGCTATACATTAAAAGCAAATTTAATCATTCAGAGTAAAAAGTATTTTTATAGTCTTTCAATATTCAATTAATTTATGAAGTATTATTGGTTGTCTGTTAATTTGTAGGGCATTGCTAGCACTAGAAGATGATACGAGATGAAGGATACTTGGTTCTTTCCTTCAGAAAGATGCCAGTCCTAAGTGATGGACTGCAAGAAGGGAAACCATGTGAAGCAGTCTGTTACTTAATCAAGAGAACCTAAGCACATGCTTTGTCTCCTTCTACATGTAATCTTTTCATATACTGTCAGCCAAGAGTGAACTCTTTCTCTGTTAAAACACTGTAAAGTGTATTGATTATTTGGAGGAATTTGTTTAGTATAACCATTATCAAAAATAGTCTAGAAGCTTCTCAAACCAAATCTAAATCTATCATAGGATCCAGATACCCTACTACTGGGAAATGAAATCAACATGTTGAAAAATCATGGACACTCTTGCATTTATTTCAGCATCATTTACAATAGGATATGGGGTATGCAGAGGATCATGAATGAATGAATGAGTGAATGAATGAATGAAGAAAACTGATATATTATGAAGACAACTGATAAATAATATGCAGATATCATGTACATACACACACATGTGTGTGTGCGCATGTGTGCGTGCGTGTGTGTGTGTGTCTCACAGTGGGTAAAAGGCACTTGCCACCAAACTTGATGATCTAAGTTTGACCCCCAGGACCTACATGATTGAAGGACAGAACCAACCCAAGCAAGTTGGCCTGTAATCTTCATATGCATATCAAGGCACATATACCAAATTTCCCCAATTAAATATTAAATTTTTAAAAGATCATTAGAAAGGTATGAAACCCTGTAATTTATGACAATGTGTTCTGGCCTGGAGAATATATTGTTAACTGTGGTAAGTGAAGCCCACAAAGATCAATGTTGCATGATCTCCTTTATCAGTGGAATGTTAAAATGTTGATTTTAGAGTATGATAATAGAATGGTGGTTCCCAAAAACTTGGGAGAGTAGGTGGTCTGGGGATGAAGAGGGGTTGGTGATGGACACAGTATTATAGCTAGGTAGAAGGAATGCTTTTGGTGTTCTGTAGCACATCTGTCTGGATGTAATGATTGACAAATATCAGAGTGGTTGGAAAAAGAGGATTTAGCTTGTATTTGTAAAAACAGATAGCTGTGGGATGTCTTTCTGTATGCTGGGAATATGTGTTGCTCTGATTGGTTAATCAATAAATCTGTATTGGCCTATGACAAGGTAGTTTAGAGGCAGGCAGGAAATTCAAGCAGATAGACAGGAAGAACAAAGGAGAGGCAGAGAAGAGATGCCAGCTACCGCTAGGAGAAGCAAGATGTGAAAGTACCTGTAGGTCGTGGAAACATGGCAACTTATAGATAAATGAAAATGGGTTAAATTATAGGAGCTAGCTAGTGAGAAGCCTAAGCCATTAGGCCATACAATTTGTAAGTAATAAAAGCCTCTGTGTGTTTACTTGTCCAACCGGCTACAGGATGGGTAGGACACAGGAAAACTTCTGACTACATTTGGCTTCCCAATGAGTTGGCACAACTTTCCACCTAAAACTTAAGATAAATTAAGAAGAAATTCTAAAATAAAGCTCAGAACAGCTTTTTACTTCATGTCTCATGCAGGCTGAGATATAGAGACACCAAGGTACAAAGACTCTGCAGCATTTGGGCTTGAACACAGCATGCCAGATTCCCACCATGGCACACAGAGGTGTCCCCAAGCTGCTGCAGCTGCTGTGTGGTAGATTTAGCTTTTGCTATCAGAGACAACAACAACAACAACAACCCCCCAAAAAAGGTTTCTGAGCTACACACTGCTTTGATAGAGGCTCATACCCACTGCCTCCCAGAGTTGGCAGAGAGTATGGCTCCTCGAGCTGGTCGTGGAAAGCTGAGGTGGGTGGAGTCAGCAGCCAAGGCTGCCACTTTTTGTCCTAGCCATGCAGTTTAACAGTTTAAAATCTCTCCTGATTAGAGAAGGATTATAGGTTCACAGTAAGACAGATTCAGATGGAATAAAACTCTGGTTTACAATGTGTGTGAAAAATAGACTTGAAAGAGAAAGAAAAAGGAATATATGTAGTTAGATAAAGAAACAGTTTAAAAAAATAAAGACTTTAAAGAGATAGTAATATAAAAATTAATGTCTATGGATATGTTGCTTTGGAAAAGAGGTTCTGCTTTTGTTTCCACAGAAGATGAGAACCTGTGGATTGCTTCCAAGCTAATATTGTTTGACCAACCAAGACCCCCTGAAAGGTCTCCAATGACAGCCATGTCCCAGATGATTCAATATCCAAGTCAGCTTCAAGGCAACTGGATCAGAGAATACAGCCTCACAGACTACTCCACTCAGGACTTGACCATAATCCTAAAATTTTCTTTGTGTCCCCATAAGAGTACCAGTGCCCATAATCAGCAGGAAGTAACCTAGAAAACTATGCCCACATTTCCAAAAACTGGATTATGGATATTTGTCTTTGTTTAGAGATTGGTTACAAATTGTTATTGCTCATAGTCAACGTATTTCTAAAGAAAAGAGGGAGATAGGATATAGCTATGATAGGATGAAAGGGTACATATTGAATCTACTTTTAAAGAGCAACAACTTGTGTAAAATCTTTTAAATGGCTACAGATTTTAGTTTATTACCAATGTAAAGTTAATCTTGTTATATTGTATGTATATTTCTACTCTTGTTTAAGGTATTATGTTTGTACAGCTCATTTGAAGTTGTAATGTATAATTAAGAAATATAGATTAATAATTAGTCGTCCATGATAATCAAACTTATAGTCATGTTAGTTACATTTTTTTAGGTATACATAGATTTATTTCAACTTGGTAGGTAATCTTCAAACACTTCAAAGACCTACAGAATGTGGCATTTAAAATGTTTTAAAAACTTAGACTTTTCTGGACAATGAGACATGTTTGCTCCTGGCAGCACCAATTACTTCAAGGAGTATGATGGGCATTGAAGAAACTCATTATGGAGTTTGTTTTCCTTATGGAAAGAGACCATTTGGGCAAGAAACTGTTCTTACTTGGACTGTTTGAGAAAATGTTTTATTGATTGGAGATGCAGGACCCATGGAAACTGACCACTGAACTTTGCAAGGTGACATGGTTATTCAGGTTCCTGCTTCACAGAAGAAACTGTCAGACATTCTACAGGACACAGATAAAAGTGACTAAAAAACTCTAGGCCTTTAGACTTAAAATGGTTGCTCCAACACTGCAGAGGAACTTTGGATGACTGTCCAGGCAGCCAGATGTCTCTGTCATGTCCAGAATTTTGGAAGTTGCTTACAATGTGTTTCTTATTTACTTAGGTAATATATGCTTCTGGGGTCTTTGATGTAGTTGAAGAATAAATAGTTATAATTGTAGTTTTCCTTAGTCATGATAAAAGATAAATTAGATATGAAGCTTTGGACTCACAAATATAGGATAGACAATAGGATATTTTCTTTAATTTTGCCAAATACAAATAGGCTACATATTATAACTGTAATTCTTACCTGATAACTGTTCTATTATTTGTAATTTTACTATGTTAAAGTTAAAACCTTCCTTTTTGATTAGACAGAAAAGGGGAAGTGCTGTGGGATGTTTTTCTGTATGCTGGGAATATGTGTTGCTCTGATTGGTTGATAAATAAAGTTGTATTGGCCTATGGCAAGGCAGCTTAGAGGCAGGCAGGAAATTCAAGCAGATAGACAGGAAGAAGAAAGGAGAGACAGAGAAGAGATGCCAGCCACTACTAGGAGAAGCAAGATGTGAAAGTACCAATAGGGCATGGCCACATGGCAACTTATAGATGAATGGAAATGGATTAAATTATAGGAGCTAGCTAGTGAGAAGGCTGAACCATTAGGCCATACATATTGTAAGTAATGAAAGCCTATGTGTGTTTACTTGTTTGAGCAGCTGCAGGATGGGTGGGACTGCAATGGATAATTACTTCAACATCATCATTATCTCATATACACACAAATCAGAATCATACTTCAGAAAGATACACAGGTATCAAATGTTAATCAAAAACTTTCTTAAGCCCGGAGCCCACATGTTCCTTGAGGGTAGGGTCAGTGTTAATGGGAACTTGCTGGGACTCTATTCCACAGCATGAATGTAGTCCAGCACCCCCAGCAACTGTGCAGTTGATTGAATGTTCAGTCTTGTGCCTAAGCACTGAGCCACATGAAGCACTCTCTCTGTCCTGCCAACACAGAGGCCTGGGAGAGCAGAGTAGTGGTTGAGATATGTAGCGAGACCTACTGACTTTTCCCATTACTGACTTTGTGGCAATGATTGCTTTTTCTCTCCCAACCATTACCTCCCATGGTCCCCAAGCTCTTTCAAAGCTCCACTCTTCCTGGGAGCTCACTCCTCATCAGACTGCCAGCACCTTCATTTCATGCAGGGATGGCTGGTGTCCTAGTCAACAGCGGGTTCCAGGCAGCAACCAGGAATATTGCCAATGAAGTAATGCCAAAAACCTTTACCCTTATAAAAGTCTGGGATTGCTTTAATATCTCTTGAGAGTAGTTACATTTCTAGCTTTTCAACATCTCATTTAAATGGCATGTATTAGCAAGAAAGGTCTCTTGTTTCCATTTTTTTCTGCTTATTAATTAAATGGATAGAATATGCCAAGTTCACAGCCCAGAGTTCCAAGGAAGCTATATTATATGTTTTATCCCAGTTTTCTAGTTTATGTCTTTCTGTTTCTGCCATTTTTTAGCTGGAAATTTCTGCTTGTTGAGAAGCAAGGGTTGTGTTTAAAGGAAATCTGGAGTCTGAAGCCAGAACAAATGGAGGTTCAGAGCTCCCATTGGGCAGCATTTATCAGTGCATTGACATAGGATACACAAAAGGTCTTTGTGGTCAAACATATTTGGGAAGCGATGCCTAGTGTCAGCCCTCTTGGAAATTCACATTATACAGTAATATGCATGTTGCCCACAAGCCATGCAATAAGGAAAGCAATTCGACACTGTGTAACCCAATGTGTTTCTAAAAGTCTCTTGATGACAGGACACTTTTCCCTGGAACTGTGACCAGTTATTTTGATAATCACATTTAAAAGCAATTTGATTCAGAGATCTGCTTACATTTGAACCAAAAAATGTGCACTTTTAATAGTATTTTCATGTCACTTTTATGAAAAGCTAGACAGAGTCTTAATCAGAAATATAAACCCTCTAATTACAATGCTACTCTAAAGACATATTAGATATGTACCATCAAATTTTACTTTTTGCTTTTACAAAAAATAATTAAAGCAAGAAGATGATCTCTGTTTCTATGTAAAAAGCAAACAGATAAAAATATGTGTCTTTTGGTCAGTCTTGTCTGGAAGATATATTGCAGGCAGGGTATATCTCTGATGCTTAATGTCAATATTTTAAAATGTGAAGTACTTAACTATCTGCTCTCTTATTTTTCTCCTTTAAAGTCTTCTATTTTAGTTTTAAAAATTCATTATATATTGCTAAGTGCTCCAATAGCTAACAAACGTCTCATAACATTTTTTATTCACTGCTATTAAAATTGTGCAAAATGCTCCCTTGAGGCAATAATATTTCATAATATCTAAAAAGTGTCAGAATCTTTGCCTGTTTTAGAGCTTTCTCATTTTAATATTTTTGATTGAGACTATGTATTTATTATTGCTCATCAAGGTACTTGCAGTGGTTCTCAACCTTCCTAATACTCTAATCCTTTAATACAGTTCCTCCTGTTGTGGTAACCCCCGACCATAAAATTATTTTCATTGCTATTTTGTAGCTGTATGAAATCACTCCTGTTATAAATCATAATGTTAATATCTGTGTTTTCCTATGGTCTTAGGTGACCTCTCTGAAAGGGTTGTTCAACCCTCCCCAAAGGGGTCATGACCCACAGGTTGAGCATCACTGCCCTACAGTCTAGCAGATTTCAGTTAGGTATGTACCTAAGTTCCACTCTGAGATTCAACCTGATTAACGGAATCAGTGGGGATTATACTTAGTATTCAAATACCTGCCTGACATGTGCAAGGCCCTAGGTTCAGTCCCTGCACTACAAAAGGAAAACAAAGTCAATGTTGTAAGCACTGGAATGAGAGTTTACAATGACATGAACAACAAGTAAGCCTCATGGAAGTCACTTCTAAGAGAAAAAGCTCTAGCAGTGGGTTTCCAGATGGAGTGCGAGAAGCCCAACACGCCTGCTCAGGAATGCTAAGAACTGATCTACAGTACAGCACAGCTAGACATCATGTCGTTGAGGACACTGTGTTGAATACAACCAACAGAAGCTTTGGGAAATATTCATGTTTTGCTTTAAAAGCTGCAAATCTCCTTACCTGCTTATTTCCATGTCATTAAAAACACACTTCTCTCTGAACTCCTAAAGTAGACACGAGAGCCTGGAGAGAGTACAGGTATTCTTACTACCTGAAATACTTTCATATTTAAAACATATTTGCACAAATAAGTTAAGGGTTGGAGGAGAAGAAAATCAAACACAGATACTAATATATAGTATGAAACAACCACTGTGAAACATTTGGACAATTGCCTGTCATTATTTTTTTCTGAGTTTCTTTTATTCTTCTGCAATATAAAAAAAAAAAAACTAGTTTTGTTTTTAGTATTAACAAGAGAAATTTTTTACAAGGAAAACAGTAACATTTGCCACAGCATCAAAATAATGTTTAAGAGTAAAATTAAAGAGATGAGAAACACACAGAGAGCTACAAAACACACCTGAACGCATTTAAAACAAAACAGAAATGGGGATATATATTATACCATGTTCATGAATTATGGAACTTACTATTATTATAACACTTATTCTTATTAAGGGATTTACAAATATAATTTAACCTCTATCAAAATCTCAGTTACATTTTATGCAGAGATAGAACAATTCTAAAATTATTGTGGACTTGCTAGTGACCATGAGTAGTGGACACAACATAAATAAAGAACAAAGCTAGAGACATCATGCTTCAAAGCTCATAAGGGAACTAGTCACCCCAACAGTGAGCTGCTGAGATAAAGCTCATGTTAAACGAAAGCGCTGACTCAGAAATGAAGCCTTGAGGAAGGCATCAGTCAGAGCTGGGAAAGGACAATGTTTCAACAATTGGAACTGAGAAAACTGACACCAACATAGGAGAGGATAAAGTAGTTACTTAATTCTTTACCAGACATAGAGTTCTGCGGAGATGGCTCCATGGGTAAGAGCACTGGCTGCTCTTCCAGAGGACTCAGGGTTGATTCCCAGCACCTACATGCCAGCTTACAACCATCTGTAACTCCAGTTCCAGAGGAACTGATGCCTTCTTCTGGCCTCCACAATTACCAGGTATGCATATGGTGCATATACATATATGTAGACAAAACACCCAAGATACATTAAAAACAAATATTCTACCAGGTATAAAAATAAACTCAAGGCATATGAAACTATAAAATAACTAGAAGAAAACACTGGATGAGAGCTTTGGGATTTTAATCTGGGCAATGATTTCCTGCCTGTGACACCAACATTATAACTAACAGAAACAAAACTGTATCAAATTGAAATTTTTCATGGCCAAAGAAACCATCGGCAGACTGCAAAGGCAACGTAGGAAATCGAAAAGAAATATTTTCAAAGCATATACCTAGTGAAATCTTGGAGTTCTCTATGCCGATTTTGAGAAGCAGATTAATTATATGTAGTCATATAATGATTGATATATTCATTTCATACTGGCCTTTAATCACTTGTTCTATGTGCATGACTTATTAAAACGTATATTGGATATTTTAAAAGTATGCAAATATTCTTTACACATACACTGACCCACAAACCTACAAAGCTAGATAACAGAAGAATGTCTACTTTAGGTTCTCTTCCCCTTTCTGTCACCTTGAAGTTAGATCGTGGCTCATTCTAGTGTCTTGCTCATATTTCACTGAGATGGCCTGGGCTGTGCTGAATTTACAATGATTCCCAAAATACCAGTGATTTGTCCTAAGTTTTTAGCATTTCATAAACTGTTAACACTACCTGATTACCTTATGTCCTTTTCACATCATGTAACACTTTAGGCCTCTCTCCTTATATTAACCCAGTTAATTGGTGTATGCATTACACTGTTTGTATAAATCATTGTTTATTTGATCCACTCTTCAGTCTTTCACTATTATAAAACTGATTATTATTGGCATTCAGTACACTGCCTGGTTTCACTGGCAGAAAGAAAATGGTCTTGAAATACAATCATCAGGTTATAATGTGGTGGTATTGTGTTCCCCAAAACATTGTGCATCCTAATAAACTTATCTGGGGTCAGAGTACAGCACAGCCACTAGATACAGAGGCCAGAAAAATGGTGGCACTCACACCTTTAATCCTAGCATTCCAGAGACAGAAATCTACCTAGATCTCTGTGAGTTCAAGGCCACACTGGAGACAGCCAGGCATGGTGACACACACCTTTAATCCCAAGAAGTGAGCCTTTAATCCCAGGAAGTGATGGTAGAAAGCAGAAAGATATAAAAGGCACAAAGACAAGAAACTAGAAGCTTTTGGCTGGTTAAGCTTTCAGGCTTTTGAGCAGCATAGTTCAGCTGAGATTCATTCTGGATGATGACTCAGAGGCTTCCAGTCTGAGGAAACAGAATCAGCTGAGGAATTGGTGAGGTGAGATGGCTGTGGCCTGTTCTGTCTCTCTGACCTTCCAGCATTCACCCCAATAACTGGCTCCAGGTTTGATTTTATTAATAAGAACTGTTAAGATTCCTGCTACATTATAGGGTATAAACAGTTCTACAAGACTAGCAAGTGCCCTCTTGCATCCACCATGGAGAAACGCCCAAGTGACTTCCATCATTGTCCAGGATCTTGATGACTATAGGTCAGTTTATGCCAAGAAGGACTTCCTATTCCTTTAAATATTGTGGACTTATTTTTTAAAAACATCTTTATTACTCATTTTCATATCTGTGGGTTTAAGTTGTTTTCTCCTGTCTTTGCTTTATTTGATGTCGTGGGATGATGTTGGTTTTGTTATTGAAGTGCTTATGGGTGTTGGTCCTTGCCTTCTACCTTGTTTCAGTCAAGGTATAACAACACCAGGCCTTTGACATGTTTTTATTAACAATGTTTTCTCAGTATATTTGAAATTCTTATTAATGCAGAGTAGGTTTTTAGGCAGGTCAAATGTCCACATTTTAATAATGTTATACACTGATTTTCTTTCCATGAAATATGACTTGTTTGTGATGGTGGTTAGGATTTCTTGTTCTTTCCTTTCCACATGTATGGGTGGATGTACCTAACTTGGAGCTGGATGGGGCTGGGTTGCCAGTTCTGCCCAATGACCTGCAAACAGAAGTTACTTTGTCAGGCACTGAGCAGAACACTTCACGGCCAGTGAGTCTCTAGGGATCTCCTTTGTTTATGTCTGTCCAGTGCATGGGTAACAGTCACCCCCTCAGCCTGGAAGCTCCAAGGGGCTACATGTGCAACAGAACCTGCATGCAGCTGTTTAAGCAAGAGTACAACTTTGGTCATTTGATGGCAGGTCAGTAAGGGCATTTGCCAAGCACCGGAATGGAGCCTGATGTTGGAATACAACAATCTAAAAAGCTATTCTCTGTTTCATTTACAAAATTGCTTATATTATAAGGTGTTTGTAACTCTGTGTGTCTCTGATTTTGTATGTGTATTCATGTCTGTGTGAGTGTAAGTGTGCTTGTACGACAGTGTAGGTGTGGATTCCAGGAGACAGCCTCACATGGAGGCCCTCATATTTAACTTGCTGTGTCAGGGTCTCTTGGTCACAGCTTCCTAAGCCAGGCTCCCATCTGGAGAATGTCCTGTCTACGTCCCATGTTGTGGTAAAGCATGAGAATTATAGATATCCCTACTGTGTCTGACTTTTTATAATGTGGGTTCTGAGAATCTGAACACAGATCATCAGGCAAGCATCTTACCCACTGAACCATATCCTGGGCTTCTTGGAAGTTTTTAAAAGGCTATTTTATAATTTTGTCACTTAATGAGTTTGAAATTTCTTTTAGTGTATGGCTTGAGGAAAGCTAATGCAAGTATTTATGCTATATAAAATTACACGAACTTATGCTACAGGAATTACATGACACACATGCACATATGCAGTCTCTACTGGGGAGTGATCTTTTTCATGTATTGAATTACTGTATAATTTCTGTTTTATTGCCATTGTATAATTTCTATTTTATTGCCATTCTGCTTAAGTGTATGTAGCTCTGAATTGTGCTAATAATTGGTTTACAAATTTACTGGGTAAATGACTTTTCTAATTGGATCTAATTGCTCCTTTTATGCAATTATTTTCTTGAAAATATTTGCCTGTTCATGAATTGGAAATTGTTGAAAATATAAAAAATTAAAGTGTTGAAAAGAATTTCATTTCTCTAAGATTTTGAGATATTTGTATGAAGATATTTATATTTAGTTGTTATAGATTTAAAAGTAAATCACAATACTTTTTATAGAATTATGTTTTCCTAACAGGCAAGTTTGACTTATAATATTTTATTTTTCATTACTATTTATTTTTGTGTATCTGTAAAAAACATCTCTTCCTTTATGAATTCTTAGTAATACTTCAAGTTTCTGGATTTGTTTTTTCATAACATAGTCATTTTCCTACATCCATCATTTCTGCTTTGCTTATTATATTGGCTAGTATTTTCAGAGTAAGATAATGAGAAGTCTCTGTATTTTGTTTTTAATTTAAATTGAAATGCTTCTACTGTTAAACCATTACCTATTATTTGGAAGTTGGATTGAAATAGATGTTATATTATTAATTTAACATAGTACAAGAAATGAAAATTAAAATAAATGTGATTTGTATTCATACCTCAAACAATATGCATTAACTTTCATTAAATGTTTCTGAGTTCAATTTCCCTTCTAATGAGGTATTTTATAAGATTGCATTTCTTTACATTATTCCATCTATGCAATTCTGGGATAAATTATATTTGATCATGGAGGGCTTTTCATTCAGTATGTTGCTGAATTAGATTAAGTGATGTTTTGTGTGGTATTTGCATTTTTATTAATAAATGGCCATGGCATATAAGCTTTTCTATGTATTAGCCTTGTCGATTTTGTTATTAGAGTTGTCTAATTTTAATGAGATTTAAAGGATGAATTTCAAATGATTCTATGTCTTGGAAAAATAAAAAGAAATTCCTTAAGCTTAAAAGAACTAATCAGCAAAATGATACAGCTTTGGATGTTTCTGCAATTGTTCTTTGATAAATTTTTAAATATTTACTGGTCTTTTTGAGATTGCAGTGACTTATTTTAGACTGGCTTAGTAAGAAATATTTCATATATTTAATATATTTTATCTATTTAAGTAATATTTTGATATTTTTATGAAATTATTTATATATTATACAATTATTATAGAGATAAAATTGATTTAAAGAATTACTGATGATTGTGTGTGTGTGTGTGTGTGTGTGTGTGTGTTTCCATTTGGGCTGATGTGCACATGTGTAGGGATGGATGCTAGTGGAGGCTGGAAGAAGGCATCAGAGCCTCTGGAGCTGGAGTTACAGACAGTGTGAGTATTTATGTGGGTGCTGGGAACTGGAGTTGGGTCCTCTGTAAGGCCAGAAAGCACTCAAATGCTGAGCCATCTCTCCAGTTCTGAGATACAATTTTTTTTTATGTTGTCAATGCTATTCTTTTTAAGACATTAGTAGAAACTACTAATAAAATGGTTTTGTATATTTGGCTTTATATCCAATCCGAGCTTTCTGTCATTTTCCATGTTTAAATTTACAAATATAGTTATATGTTAAAATTTTATTTAAGTACTGTGTTGGAATATTTATTTTTATAATTTTGGCTGTATTTCAAGTATTTGATGTGGATTTTACATTTTCATTATTTTATAAGTATTTTTAAATGCATAAATTATTTCTTTATTGATTCAAAAATTAGTAAAAACTTTTAAATTGCAAGAGTGCAGAAGGCTTTCAAACATTCCCTTTTTTGTGAAAAGGAAGTTATTTCAAGTATATTACTTTAAGTTTTGAAATTTTTTTCTCCTTTTTTAAAATTTATTATATTTGTATTTAATTTTACACATCAGCCATGGGTTCCCCTGTCCTCCCCCCTCCTGCCCCCGCCTTCTCCCCATCCCCTCCCCTCCATTCCCATCTCCTCCAGGGACAAGACTCCCCTGGGGATTCAGCTCAACCTGATGGATTCAGTACAGGCAGGTCCAGTCCCCTCCTTCCAGGCTGAGCAAAGTGTCCCTGTGTAAGCCCAAGGTTCCAAACAGCCAGCTCATGAACTAAGGACAGGTCCGGGTCCCACTGCCTGGGTGCCTCCCAAACAGTTCAAGCCATTCAATCTACATGAACAACCTGGACGACAGTGGGAGTAACGAAGGGCAAGGTTTGAGGGAAAGAAAGCTTAAGGGGGCAGGAGATCCCAGCTGGATCAAGAACAGAAAGGGAGAACAAGGAATAACAGAGCATGATAAATGATGACCACATGAGAACAGGAATAGGCAGAGTGCTGAAGAGGTCCCCAGAAATTCATAATGATACATCCTCTGTAGACTGCTGGCAATGGTCGAGAGAAAGCCTGATCTGACCTAGTCTGGTGATCAGATGGCCAAACACCCTAATGGTCATGCTGGAACTCTCATCCAATAACTGATGGAAGTGGATGCAGAGATCCTCGGCCAGGCCCCAGGTGGAGCTCCAGGACTCCAATTGTTGAGAAAGAGGAGGAACTGTAAGAGTGTGAATTGTTGAGCCCAAGATTGGAAAAGCACAGGGACAAATAGCCAGACAAATGGAAGCACATGAATTATGAACCAAAGGTTGTGGAGCCCCCAGCTGGAGCAGGCCCTCTGGATAAGTGAGACAGTTTTGAAATTTTTTAATAAATCTTTAATAAGTAAACATACCTATTTGTGATTTTGCCAATCATATTGTTAATGATATCAAGATTTGGGTTATGCTTTTACAGTGTTGTTTGCTGTCTTCATGTACCAGAAGCATATTGCATATGAAGTACTGTATTTTTGTGGTTTTCTTTCTTCTTAGACAGGGTCTTACTATGTAACATAATCTGGCTTCAAGTTTCTATTCTCCTGCCTTCAGCTCCTTAGTGCTAGAACAACAGATGTGTGCTGCTGTGCCTTGCTTGTTGTTAATGATATTTTCCATGCTAATGAATATTTATAAAATATTGATCTTTGTGATGATATCTCATCTACAAAATCAAATTATGTTTAGATAATTACAATTATGCAAAATTTCCTGTTCTTACCTGGAAAAATGATGCTTCAATAAATATATCCTTGTGGAAAATCCTAGATTAGTATTTTATTTTGTTCCTTTGATTCTTTTATATGAAGCCCAGGGTTAAAGGTCATGCTAATCTTAAAGATCCTGGTGCATATTGACAGTTTTTAAAGAAAGATTGCATTTGCTTTCACTAACACATCAAAATGTACATCTTCCCAAATTTCTAAGTATTGTAAATAAAAAGGAATCAATCCCCTAGGCAAAAACTCATTAGTGATGTCTATTTAAACACACAATTTATTGATTATTAGTGAGTCTGAAATTTTCCACAAAGTACTATTTTATTTCGGTGTCTTCTTCTCTCCCTACCTTCTTTCTTTTTCTTTTGGTTAATTCTTGATCCTTGTCTTGCCCATTTGAATAGCATATAAGTATTTATATCATGCATTTATGCATGAAACAAAGAAACCCTCTTCTGTGTCCTTTCTATTTTCATCAAGAAAGTTTTACAGTTTCATGTAATTCATTCTATCTTCTCACAGAGAAATGATCTCCTCCTTATTTTTGGAAACTGGCCATGCATGCTTTCACAGCATCGCTGATATCAGAATGTGTGTGTGTGTGTGTGTGTGTGTGTGTGTGTGTGTGCATGCCATGCTGTGATGATAGTTCAGCGTGTCAATATGTGCTAAATACTCCTTTGATGGACTTTTGCACTAGGACCAGGAAGAGGCTCTCCTATCTGCTGGGGTACCTTTACCTTACATGGGAAGCTCAGCAGCTGCCCACAGACAGTTTTTCAACACATTGACTACTTAAATGGAGAAAGGACCTGTGCTGAGAATAGAGAACACACATGACACAGAGGGGTGGCCAGAGCCTTATAGAGCAGTTTTCATGTTTAAATGGGCTCAGTTCTTCACTTAAGGGAGTCCAACTACCAGATAGATATAGCCACGGCCTTGTCTCTATACCTTAATCTCCATGTAATGCACTTTCTGTTTAAGCCTAAACTAGTTGGATTTTAAATTTTCTTAAATGTGACTATTTTAAAATTTTGTTTTTTACAAATTTCCCATTGCTTAAATATTGCAAATTGTTTTCCATTTTGACATCAGAAAGCAATGCCTTATGTATTTTTCTTGTTGATTGTCAGGTGATTGATATTGTAATTCATTTATGACTTACCTTGGTGTATAGAACCAGGTAAGCATCTTAAACTAATAAGCAACTAACAGGAAATGCACTAATAATTTTGAGTAATGAAACCAATTCAAACTGAAATTTTGAGCAGTTAGTCTTAATTGGGGTGTTATTCCACACTTCTTAAACTTTCAGAGCTAGGTTAATGAAGAGATGTTGAATCTCTAAGAAGTGCAGAAATGGAATGTTCTAGAAGAGCACTAAAATACCTTGAAAACTGGAACGTACTGGTTAAGTTAGGAGGGATATTCCTGGAGCCACAGCTAAAATTTCCCCCTGCCTTAGTTTCAAGCTTTGACTCCCGCCGCACAGCCTCAGCATAGCACCTGTCAATCTCTATCAGACTGGGTTATGCTAGTCACCCTTCCACACCATGACCTTGGCTGTCCTTGTTCATTGTTTTCATTCTGATTAGGAATCTTCTGCCAGAGCAAAGGACAGTGTTTGTAACCTTGTCCTATAAGTATTCACATGTTCAGGAACCCTAAAATGTGCTGACCACTTTCTCTTTCATAAGTGTTCCATGGTGTTGGCTGTTCTATGAATTCATAATTCAAGGCATTTCAAGTGTGTGTGTGTGTGTGTGTGTGTGTGTGTGTGTGTGTGTGTGTAAAGATACCCTAGCTCTTACTAAGTGGCATAAGTGATCTCAGTTTTATAGCACAGGAAGATAAGCTAGCCACTGTTGATTGTGATCTCATGGGTTATCAGTGACCCCTGGGGCTATCATCATCTCGACTAATGGGAGATGCAAGGAGCTTATACAGCTATATAGGTACTAGCATGGGTAGAAGAGACCCTAGGACTCAGAAGCCAGGGCTGGGGCTAGGAGGAGACAAGTTAAGCGTCATTAACTTAGATATATAGCTTAAGGGTGCGACAAAAGTATCATTAATCAAGATAAGTAGTTTCCTTGTGCACACAGTGTGTGTGTGTGTATGTGTGTGTGTTCTGTATGTTCCATGTGAGTGTGTGTAAACATTTCCCTGTGTGCTTGTGGAGGCCAGAGAAGAACATCAGATGCCTCTTTCCTTTCCTTATTCCTTTGGGAGAAGATCTTTCACTGAACACAGAGATACAGTGGCAGCAACAGAGCAACAGACCCCATCAATCCTGCCTCTGCTCCTGCAGCACTGGGGTTACATGCATGCATATGATACCACCCAGCTTTTCACATGTGTGCTGGAGAGTTAAACTCAGATCTGAATGATTACATAGCAAACACTCTTATCCGCTGAGCCATCTCTCAGCCCCATGACAAATAATACCCTCACATTATATTTTAAGATCAAATTAATGCATAATTTCATGATGGACAAAACATCCAACTTCTGAATGGAGTCAGGATCCATGTTACATACACTTCCATGAGTCATCTGACCCTGCCTCTGACTGTGTAGATGTAGGAAGCTGTGGGTCATAGTGACTCTATTGAGCAAGCTTTTCCTGGATTGTAGATTCCACTGACACATGGAAAGCCTCAGAAGTTAATTCTATGAGCCTCTGTCTTTCCTTAATCTTGGAGTGGCTCAGGCATTCTGCAAGGGGAAAACAGAAAGCCAAGTTCTCCACATGCATACTGTCATCTTACACACCTTCCAGTTAACCATACTGTAAGGTAGACACAATCACAGCTGATTTTTAGAAGAGCAAACTGAGGCCAGAGGTGTTAGGTTCTCAATGTGACATAATTGATAAAAAATGAAATTGGGGTTGAACTTTGGTCTCTATGTTTATAAAATCCCTATCAGTATTTAGTATTCATCTGTGGGCACTCTTCAAAGTGTCAAATGACATGAAATAAAAACAAACAACAATAACAAATCCTGTAAACCTGTGTCCTTAATTTGTCTAAAACCTGTGCAAAAATTAAGGCAATAGTAGGCCGTCCTGCATGGTTTCCTGAGGACATCTCTCATGATGCTACCAAATGGCAAGAAACAGAACCACCGCTTTATCTACCGCAAACAAGGGAAGAGAGCTTAGAGTCGAGTCGGGTCTCACCTTTATCTCCAGGTTTCAACAGTGATTCTTAAGGATAGCATGGGTCTTGTATTTTGCAAAACGTTTTACTTAAACAACACCTTTATTATGCACAGGATGCAGCTTGGGAGACAGCAGGTGTTCTGTAGCACTTGACAATGGCTGGCCATGATTGCATGTATTTATTGCTGCCCCCTGGATGATGGATGTAATGCTGGCCAGTTGCCAGTGCGCTCTGAGAGAAACAGCCAACACACACTTGATCAGAACAGCATCTGTTGCAGGCAGAATAGGGCCTCTCAGCTATGCTCTGGTCACTGAATGATACCCTTTCAGTTTCCTCATGGAGATGTCATGAAGCCTGTTCCTCTGCAAATTACAATGTGCTAGAATTGCAGTGAGTGTTTTTTTTTTTTTTTTTTTTTTTTTTTTTTTTTTTTTTGGATTGTTTTTGCACTGTCCAGTCTAGACTATGGAAACAGAGAGAAAAACAGAGTGCATGTGCTTGGTCCACTAGCTAGAGTAGGATAAAGTAAACACTCACTCTAGATACGATGCTTTTCCCCATAATGAGTGTATTTCCCACCATCTCTTTATCCTCAGCATCAGTTCATTCAATACCTCAGGGATTGTCTCCATAGTCCTTTACAAATCAATAGGACATGACCCCCAACTTCTAACTTTTCCATTGATAAAGTCAGTTTTCAGCCAAGCATTGGTACCTTTTCCTTCTTCAGTTTTTACTGTTCTGTGTCAGAAGCATAACTTGGTAAAATTAGAAGTGGGTTCTTTCAGAACTTAAACAGAGAGGGTTCAAATGTTCACCTGAGCCTCACAGAGGAATATATAGGAGATTTGTCCCAGAGATGTTTGTTCTGCCATTGTCCCTGTCAGAAAGCTAAGCTTTGCTAGCTCTCAGTAAGTCCATGTCTGCTGTGACCACAGCGTCTGTCCTGTGTAAAAAGTTCTATTATGCCCATTAAGCAATGAGATTCATTGTTTCCCCTGGGAGTCTATTTGAATTAAGCTGTCCAATTGGGAGCTACTTCCCCTGAAGACCAATTGGCTTAATAATTCTCATTTTGAGACATTTAAGCAATTTGCCCCTCTCTCTGTTATTAAGAGAAAATATTATTTATCTTGATTTACTTGCATAATACATTAAACAGATCACAGCCTATTTTGAAAATACAGGTTAGGAGCTCACTGCAAAAGCCTGCTTTTTTTCCCCTTCCTTTTCACTTTAAAAATACTTTTAAGTAGGGAAGAAACACAAACTGCCCTGGATATCATTAAAACTTCGGCAGCCTGATTTCTACTTAGACTGCTTTTGATCATATTTCTACATTTTAAACAAAGATAATCACTTAATGAGCAGAGCCTCTGCTATTTCTCTCTCAGTGCCCAAGCTTCCTCTTTCATTATGGCTATGTCTTTAGAGGCAAATAATCATTTTCATGTTTTTGGACAATCTATATGTTTCTTGGTCTCGATCTATATCACACATTATTGCTTGACTTTCTGCATACAATACTACCTAATTCACTTTGAGCTCTTTTGGGTCCTGCGGGCATACTTTCTTTTCTCATCCTTCCGTTATTGTTTTTGTTCTTATACTTTTCAATTTTGGGGGGATTTTCCCCTTACTTTCTCATTTCTGATCTGAGCAGCAATTATAACATATTTGCCTATCTCTGATTTGGAAAACCCTTCCTACCCTTTGTTCTTATGCTGGTGTCTTAGCTTGGGTTTCCATTGCTGTGACAAAACACCATGACCAAAAGCAGCTTGTAGAGGAGATATATTCGGCTTAAATATCCTGAGTCACAGTCTGTTGAAGGAAGTCTAAGCAGGAACTCAAATAGGAACCTGGAAGCAGTAATTGATGTGGAAAGCATGAAAGAATGATGCTTACTGGCTTGTTCCACCCAGAACCACCAGCCCAGTGGCAACACTGTCTACAGTGAACTGGGCTCTCCCATACCAACCATAAATTAAGAAAACACATCACAGGCATATCTCGTGAAAGTATTTTCTCAGCTAAAGTTCTCTTTTACACAATTACACTAGCTTGTTTCAAGTTGTCATGAAACTAGCCATCACAGCTGATTTCTATGCCCACTGGGTACAGCTCTTCTCAAATAGTCACTAGGTTTGGCTGCCTCATTTGATGTTGATATTGCGGTACATGGCTAGAAAAATATACAAATGTTATATACAGCTGAGCCTACTGAGACTGAACTGAAACTCTCTGGCAACTCTTGGAAAAGTGGTCATGTTAGAGATCTTTAAATTAGTACCTACATGTGGAATGCTACTTTAGCAGAGAACCCTGTCTGCTCCCTTCTGGAAAGATCATATTCATCTTGGGAGCATCTACATGAAAAATTCCTGTTCTTTCTAAGCACATACAAACAAGTATCCCAGAAGTATTGGTAGAACTCATAGTATAGAATGCACCTACTCCATTTCTGCCACCCTTATTAAACAACATGCCTTTACTATAAACAAATGTACATAAGTGAGTCAGCTGGGAGTCATCATCTCCAAATACCTAATTTTGACAACTCCAGAAGGAAAGGCATTGTCATGAATATGACCCTCAGTCTCATCACTAGGGAAGGCGATGTTCACATTACAGGAGAGAATGGATGTTGACACTGCATCCAGAGTCTATAATAGGTTGTCCCCTGCCCTTCTGGGGGAATCCTTTCGTCTCTCTGAAATCCTTCATTCTCTTGTTGTGCTCTCGCATACAAGAAGGATTATTGGGTCCTGGATCTCATTGGTTGGTGCATATTCTCCCTTCTTTGCAATGAAAACACAGAACGTAATATATTATACGTCCCCTTTCCTCTAGTCCACTGTCCATAGGTTTGATCCTTAGACTTGGTTATAGAATTCTCAGAGCACAGACAGCCTTCCCTCCATTACACCTCATGGCTATTTGCCAGAGAAGCCACTTCATGAAAAAGGTCAGGAAAGACATAGAAAGGCTTGTTGTTTGGTGTTCAATGCCTATGGAAGATTCATTTATACACACTGTGGTCCTTCACTAGACAAGAGAACTCCTTCCACAAAATGAGTCTTAGAAAACTGGGTTGATAACAAGTGAGATAAGGAGACCCACCTTCACTAGACAGGCTGAGTCCTGAACTGAATGAAAAGGCACAATCAAGTTGAGCATTAGCATTGATTGGTCTTTCACATCTTCCTGACTACAGATGCAGTGTGACCAGCCACCTGAAGCACTTTTGACCTTTGAAATGTGAGCCAAGATCAACCCACTCTTTGAATTGCTTTTGCCCAGGATTTTGTCACAACAATGAAAAAAGTCAATAATACAGTTTAGTAACTTGTTAAAAAAAAAAAAAGCATGTAAAAAAAAGAAATGACAAAAAGTTGAATGACTATTAGAAAGAAATTCATTGACAATAAAAAGATAAGAAACAAGAGTAGCAGGAAATGCATAGGGAAAAAAAGAAGTAACAAAACAAAGCAAAGCAAGCCTATCAGTAAAGAAGCAAAATACTCCCTCCAAAGAATGTGTGTCGGGCTTACCAACCTGTAATGTAGAGGGCTGGAATGAGAAAGAAATTCTACTCCTTCCTATCTAGAAAATCTGTGAAATATCTACATCTTGGTATTTATTCCATCTGCCTTAGTCCAGCCCTTTCCACAGATCAGTCCCTTACAATGCATATGTGCTCCTGAAATAGACCTTTCATCAAGGGTGCTTGATCTTCATGGGTCAAAGACATTCAGAAGAAGACTTTTTCTATAACTGATCTGTTAAGGGTACCATCATCTATCCATCCTTCCTTCCTTCCTTCCTTCCTTCCTTCCTTCCTTCCTTCCTTCCTTCCTTCCTTCTTTCCTTCCTCCTTCCCTCCCTCCCTCTCTCCCTCTCCCACCTTTCTTTCTTTCTTTCTTTCTTTCTTTCTTTCTTTCTTTCTTTCTTTCTTTCTTTCTTTCTTTCTATCTTTCTTTTTTGCATGAAATGTAAGAATGAATTTGAGTTTCTTAGAAAGCCAATTAATAATTTGGTTTTATTAGACTTAAGTGCTCAACCCTAGTAAGTATGAGCATACCTACAAAACAGAGCATGTTCATGGATCAGCTGTATCCCCTGTGGTCCTCATTGACATCGAATAGAAGATGTCAGTCAAAGAAAAGATGAATACTGGCAACCTGTGGCTCTTTTCTTTTAAATAACAACCTAGTTGTAATGGATTATAGAAAAGTAATTAAAAAAACAAGATCAATCTTTAAATGTTCTTTGTTAAAAAAAAAACGCTATAAAGTCATTGTATAAGTAGTTAATGACTGAACACACATAGCATTATCTATACTGGATGAAAATTAAATGAAAGAGAGATAGGCAGCTGGAATAGTACTAATATCCTCTATTTCCCACCAGCCATTTTCTTTCATATTTTTCAATGAGGAAAGAAGAAAAAAAGAGTCAAATTAAACAAATTGAATCAAGGCTATGACTATGGGTATTTAGAATGCTAATAACAGCTAATGGTAGGAGATAGGATGAGGAATTTTTTAATGCATTCTTCATATCTGTGTCAATTTTGAAGTTTCTTTATATAACATTGATTACTTGATGATATATATTTCAAGTAGTTACGTAGCCAAATGCACAATTTCGATGTTTTGCTTTTGTATGAACACATTAGCCCCATATATTCATTTAACTGATTTTGAAATTTGAGAATGCAAAGGTATTCTCTAATAAGTGAATTGAAGAATTAGCTGATGATTTTTCTTTCTCATCATTATGAAGGAGTTAATATAAAATTGCAACTCCTACATCAAGGGGTCAAATGACAACTTATTTTTAGAGCCAAATATAAGTGATTATGTCTCAGAAACATAAACTCAGGTTTCTTCAAATTCTGTTCCAATGTGGTTAACAGTTTCATGATGTTTCATAGTAACAGAACAAAGGCAACCATAATTTTAAGACAGTTTTCTAATACATTGGTGGAAAAGTCAGGGAGGTGGATAACAGCAAAGTGGAGAAATCTCCACCATAGGCATCAGATGCTATTTGCAGACATTCTTAGCTTTTGGGTTGGTGGAAGCTAATGGTCTGTTAAGTCAATGCATCTGAAAATATTTCCTATGACAATCACAAGAGCACTAGGTGACACACAAAAGAAGGTTTGTAACTAAGGGGCCAAGAAATTTGTTAAGCCACAAACTTACAACATTCCAACTTGTCCATAATCTTTGAATTTCTGATCAATCTGTATAGAATGGTCAAGCAGATGTGTCTTTTTTTTAAATTAAAAATATTAATGTATTTTTAGTTGAAAGAGAATTACATCAATTTGCCCCCTCCTGTGCCTGTCTAAACTTTTTGGAACCTCTTCCACTCTCAAGTTGATATAGCCTGCTTTTCTTTATTATTATTTTATGTGTATGCATATTTTGTGTACTCATGAGTTAGTGCACATGTGTGTGTGTGTGTGTGTGTGTGTGTGTGTAAAACATGCTGAGTCCAAGGTGGCTTGTTTGTGTGGATTTGGTTTCAAGCCTTCCCACTCTGAATTGGAGAATCAAAAAGGGATTCATTCTTGGGAGAGGGAAATTCTCTTTCTCCTGACAGTCCTTAGTTGCTGTAGTTCTGTGTCAAGGGCTGGAACCCCTTGAGATTCCCCCCTCCACATTAACATGTCCATTGCTGTTGCCATTGTTCAGGTCTTATTTATGCAGCCATTTCTAGGAGAGATGGATTCACAGACTTCCTGGTATTTAGGCTCTTACAATCTTTATGCTCTCTAATGTTTAAATTTTAACCATTTAAGCAATGGCATTTTTTAAAATAAGTTTTTATTATTAACATTTTCATTATTGTTTCAAAGATGGATTGAGCTACTGGACTGCACCTATTTCATCAGTAGTTTACAGAAAGAAAAATCATGAGGGCTTTGAGGAAAAAAGTATGCTAAAACATAAGAAGAGATGAATAGAAATTAATTAAAGACCCTAAATTTGCTTTTCTCTTGCTTTAATATACTCTCTATGTTATTTTTATCAGTGAAGTTGAGAAAACCTATTTTGAAGTACAAGTTTCTTATTCCTTGGAATTCTGCAAGCATATTCATTATTGGGGCACTTGATTATGAGGGAGTCTTTACAATGTTCCTGCTGATAGAGAGTAGAATTAGACTATTTCTAATATTTTTGTTCCTTTCTTTTTATAACTCCAATTTTGTTGTTACTGTTTATATTTTTTAAAGCAAATGAAAGCACCTTTAAGCAGTGATAAATGCCATTTCTCTCTTAGTGTTAGGTTTCTAATTTCACCAGCTTGAAGATTCAGGCAGCTATTAGAAGGTTGCAGTCTGACTCACAGGTCTTGTCTACTCCTGAACAACATAATCAACAGTAACTGCCTAGAAATATTAGTTTGAAAGGCAATTTCCTTTTTTGGAGACATACTTTACTAGTTTGCCTAAGACTCAAGTGGACTATATGTATGGTAGATGATAGCTCTAACATGAAAATAACCTTAATACAAAATCCATGTTTATGGCCAAGTACTGATTCTAATAATCCCTTTACCACAAAGTCAGTCAGAATAGGTGTTTGGCTGCTCCTAATTTTGAAACGTATTAATTTTTATAGGTAAATGACTGCCAGACATTAATTCCCTATAGTAAAAAAAAGTCTACATTGTGAACTTCCTGTAGGAATGTAGAAGTGAGTTAGATAAGGTATCAGTGATTTTATTTTCGTTGGTAATTATCAACCTGGCAGGCCTCATGTCTTCATCCACAGAGGGCTGTTTATATGTTTGCAGTTCTACATTCTCATCTTCATTAGTGACTTCTAAAGCATTGAGTGAAATCAGCCTGCACCCCCCACCTTTACAGCTTTATAGAAGTGTTAAAATATGCAAGAACTGGGAGTCCTAAAGAGAAGAGCCAAATGGATTCTACAAGCAAATGTGGAAGAAATGTTTTGTGAGTCTATTGGCTTCATTTTAAAGAACACTTTATATTTTTAAGAACCCTGCATTTTCACAGTAATGGTTTAAAATTCTTTGCTCCCACTGATGAAATAAATATTTCCCATTGATGTAGAACAATAGGAGACAAGGGCATATGTGATCTATTTCCTATGCACGAACATACTGGATCAAGGGTCTGAAGGAGCCTTAAGTAAATGATGCTCCTAACCTTTATACAAAGGTATAAAACACAGTATTTTCTTTTTCTTTGTTTTCACAAATATTTTTTGAGACCATCATACATGAAAAATTGTGGTGATATTTTGTTCCCCAATATATTGGGTACCCTAATAAACTTATCTGGGGTCAAAGAACAGAACAGCCACTAGATACAGAGGCTAGAAAATAGTGGCGCTCACACCTTTAATCCTAGCCTTCTGGAGGCATAGATCTCTGTGAGTTCAAGGCCACACTGGAAATAGCCAGCCATGGTGACTCACGCCTTTAATCCCAGGAAGTGAGGGCAGAAAGGTATATAAGGTGTGAAGACCAGGAACTAGAGCCTGGTTAAGCTTTTAGGCTCTTAACAGCAGCTCAGCTGAGAAGTTGGCCAGGTGAGGTGGCTGTGGCTTGTTCTGCTTCTCTGACCTTCCAGCGTTCACCCCGATATCTGGCTCTGGGTTGATACTATCATTAAGAACTTTTAAGATTCATGCCACAAGCAATGAATCTCTGTAACTTCTGTTACCACTGCCACTCCTCCTCCTCCTGTACTTTCCAACGTCATAATGACTTCTTCAATTATGAAATGCATGCATGTACATTCATACATGTATATACAACCTATTCTCCACAGGCCCAGGGCCGACTATTTTAGGAGACTGGACTAATGCACTGTCTTATCCCTGGAGAAAATTACTTTTCTTCTCAGTAGCAGTTGACTACCTTTAGCTCTTCACTGAGGTGTGGGGCCATGTGGATTTTACCCTGTCCACAATGGCATACCAACCAATATTGTCAGTGGATTCCCAGCACTTATCCTAGACCTACAGATAAGTGTAGCTCTTCCCCTTCCTTCATCAAAGAAGCTTCATTTTGCAATGGATGGAGACTGTTACAGAGATCCACAACTGGCCAAAATGCAGAGAATCAGTTACTGTAGAGCACACACTCTTGACTCATATGTCCTCAAGGCACCCCTATACCTAAGGCTCAGAGAAAATTGTGGAGGGAGAATGTGGAATAATTGTAAGAGCCCGAGCCCAGGGTCCCTCCTTCTAGGTAGTTCCCCTACACATGACAAGGAAAATGGACCCATGAAATCTCAATAATAAAGTTGCCTTAACAGGGCTGTCATAATAACATCATGTAATGTATTCTTAATTTATCTTTTTATTAGACTTTCTTCATTTTTTTTCTTGGATAAAGTAATATATTGGCACTAATTCCTGACATTTTCTTATTTTTTCCCTCTTTTCAGTGGAATTCCTTTATAAAACTTCTAAAATTTTATCCACTTTATCTCCTGTAGCTATAGTTTACTGGGGACTGAGAGATGCCTCATTGCATAAAATCACTTGACAACCAAACCTGATGATTTTAGATGGATCCTGAGGACCCGTAGAGGAAAAAGAAAACTGATTTCCCAAAGTTTTCCATTAACTTCCACATGCATATGCTGCACCCTCCCTGTATCATACACACACACATCACACACATCTCTCTCTCTCTGTCTCTCTATGTGTGTCTTTCTGTCTCTGTATCTCTCTCTCTCACACACACACTCGCTCACATTAAAAATTAAAATAAATAAAATAAACAACATTCTACTGCTCCTAGGATACTGAAAAAAATATTACTTTCCCCTTATCTGACAGAGTCATCAACCAATGCATAGGCTGGCAAATGCTGATAAAAGCATATCTTGGCATGTGATAACAGATCATCTGTAACATGTAAACATGTAAAAGTAAGCACAGCATGCCAATGTTCTTCCAGGGCAAAGAAGAAATGAGCCATTGTGTTTTATGTTTTCCAACTTTCAGGTGTCTTTCTTGGCAAGAAGAATATGAAGTAAATCACCAGGGTGAGTTTTTTTTCTTTCTGTCTCTCTCTTTGATGGTTTTGTGGCTCAGTGAGGCAAAAAGCATATAAGTTATTTAAATACAAATGGGTTGATAAATCTGTGGGTCTTGCTAGAGCTCAGTGGGAGGCAAGCAGCTGAGGTTTTAAATTCCACCCTCCTCTTCCTAGTGGTTTATCACAGACGCACTGAGCAACCGCGTTCCACCAGGTGTAGTCATAATGTAGTGCGATTAGAGCCGCAGCTTCATTGTCAGAAACTTCATTTAAATGTCTATAAAACCATCCCGACACAAAGAATGAACTGTAATAGCTTATAATTATGATAGTGCATAAAGTATGCCTCACAACCTATTACAAAGCCATAATTTTAGCATAAAAACCATAAACCAAGAGAACAAAACTTGAGAACTTCAAAATAAAATTACAGCTTTTGTAACAGCCCAATAGAGCATACTTCTTTTCTACACAATAAATGATTATCTCATCTGTCTCCTACATGGAAAACATGGGTAGATTTTTGATTTTTCAGACTTCACACTATAGTATGTTCCCCCTGGCATCTTACAACTGGAGTATTAATACATTTCTAGAGGAGATTTTAATACTCAGTAGAATGAGATCTGGTTCATGGTGAAAGGATGGTTATTATTCATTCCTGTCAAAATGGGAAATTAGAAGGAAAGGCATATGTGCTTTGTGTGCTTAAGAATCCCCTCCTGTCAGGGGAGAGAGGAAACGTCTGCTTGGATCATCAAATCAATGCAGTTCCAACAGAATGAGATTCATCAGTCCTTCTGTGAGCAGGTGAAAATGAACATTTAAGAATTGTATTTTATGAAAATAAACACAGTTTTGATGGCAGAACATTTAGCTGCTTGTCAGCTCCCTTGATCCATGTTTATAGTTTCTTCAATGTACCTTGATTGTCTCATGGATGGTATATAATTTACTTGATGTTAGGAAGCCCAAGTGAGCATTGAGCCTGATCATATATTACCTGACATACATACCTTGTCTAAAAGGGGACGTCAAAGCACACATGCTTCAAAATGAATGTAAAGTGGCCATCTGTTATGATTATTGAAGTAATGTTCTACATAAGAAGGAAATTTAAAACCCTTAAAATACAATCCACAAGAGCTAACTACTGAATATTCTGGAGTATTTTATTTTACATATTGTCAAAACATGGTTAAATTTTATACAGTCTCCGATAATTAACTATTTTGCATTTATTTATTTGTTTGGTTTCAAGTTTATTTCTTGGGATTAAGTCCAGGGAGTTGCAGGCTTATTAAATGCTGTACACTTGAGGATGTTCCCAGCCCTTTATAAGCTATTTTTTAAAAACATAATCATTGTGATAATTTTCATGTCATTAAAATCTATAATATTATTACATAGTTATAATACATGAATTGTTTATATCCATTTTACTTTCTAAAGTTCAAAATTTATATCATCTATGACTGAGATTAGAAGTAATGTTTTTCTTTACAATATGCAGATGCATTAAACATCATGAATATATAAGCATATGTGCGTGTCCGTACAACATGACTGTCAACTGTCTTTTAAAAATTTCTTTAGAAGCAATATATTTTGATCATATTTTCTTCTCCTCTAACTCTTCCCAGATCCAGCCCACCTGTGCATTCATCCAACTTCATGTTATTTCTCTTTCTTAAAAAAATAGAATAAAAGTAGTCAAAGCAAACGAATAAAATCCGTAAGACAAGAAATGTCAAGACAAAACAACAACAAAAGTGTACACACATTCCATGGAGTCTGTTTTATGTTGGCCAACTGATCCTGAGCCTGGAGCCTGCCCTGGAATGTGGTTGATACACTCACTGACACTCCAGTGGAGAAAAATAATTTTTCCTTCCCAAGCAAGTATTAATTGCAAATAGCTTCTTGGTAAGGGTGAGACTTAGTGCCCCCTCCCCTTCTCAGTGCTGGGATTTTGTGTCGTTGAACCCATGTAGGTCTTGTACATGCTGGCAGAGTGTCTGTGAGTGCATACGTGTATCAGCCCTGCTATATGTGTATGACACTTTTTTCTTGGAATCATCCACTACCTCTAACTATTTTTTAAATCAAGACAGGGTTTCTCTGTGTAGCCCTGAAGGTCCAGGGACTAGCTCTGTAGACCAGCCTAGCCTTGAACTCAGAGATCCACCCTCCTCTGTCTCCTAAGTACTGGGATTAAAGGTGTATGCCACCACCACCCAAACATCCCCCCTCCCCAACTTTCCACATCATTTCCCACATAGATCCCTGAGTCTTTAGGGGAGAGTTTGGATAAAGACATTCATTTAAGTGCTCCAAAGTCTCTCATACTCTGCACATTGTCTAGTGGTGGGTCTCTGTGTGAACTCCCATCTACTGCACAAAGAAGCTTGTTTGGTGAGGGTTGAGTGATGCACTGTTCTGTGGGTACAGCAATATGTCATTAGGAGTCATCTTATTGCTGTGCTCCTTTGGCCGAATAATAGTAACAGGTTTTCTCCTAGAGCCTATCACCTACATAGTCTCAGGTTCTTGACAAAATTTATCAGTGTCATGTATGGATTCCATCTCACAGAGCTGGCCTTAAATCCAATCAAATAGATATTGATTACTCCCATAACACTTAGGCTAGTATTGCACCACCATATCTTGCAGGTAGGTCTGTGTTGTAGTTTGCAGAGTGTGCAGCTGAGTGATATTGATGAATAATTTTCTCCTTCAGTATTTTGCAAAGTACCATCCAGCAACATGAATACTTATGTATAGGGAGTCAAGTTTTTAGTTTGGCACAAACTTAATTTCTCCATGTTTGATGACATAAATATTGTCTTCAGCAATATAGGGCCTTGCCATCTGATAACTGATAGCCTTGAAAATAGCTTGTGTTATTTAGGTGGTCTATGGGACTCCTTTGGCTGAAGACTCAATAAGATATAGGCCATTCTTGGCACTGGAGGTTTACTTGGTAGCATAAGATGTCAAATAGAGGCACTACTTTCCCTATTATGTTTTAGTTTGGGATCAAATTTAAAACTGTTCAGAATCAGAACTCTTTTTGGAATTCATATAAAATTTGGGGAGTTTCTGTTTCACTTTGATACTTTTGAAAATGATGACTCAGACCATAGGAAATAAAACTTTTCTTCCCCACTCCGTGACCTAATATAATGGTAGTTCATGCAGGTCATTGCTTTATAACTGTTTCTGCCCTGTGATGATTAGAGTAGAAGCTATTGTCTGTGTTAGTACTGTACTCCCCAGTTGTAGGTAGGAGTCATTTGATTTGTATCCAACAGGAACCAGACCACCCATGGTAGGATTGGAAAAAAGGCCTGGGGAGATACAGATGTGAAAGGGGATGAGTTTGCAAGGATAGTTAGAATAAAATCAAATCTATGCTCAATGGTTCATTTTTGTCTTGGGCTTGTGAAATGGAGCTCCTTCTTAAGGAATAGTGAATTGGGACCAAGGAAAGACAGGAAGCATAAAGGGTAAACACCTGGGAGGAGATAAAGAGTTGCATCACAGCAACTCACAAATGCTGAACACAACATGAAGATTAGATTAATCATTTATTTATTCTTTTCTTATATGCTTGGCCATTCCAGGTCCTAGGGATACAGGGGTGGATGGATGAAGCCAATGAGTTTATTGTCTTTTTGAACCTACAATCTAGTGGAACAAAGAAAGGCAAAAACAAATGGTATAAATGTACAAAGTACACATCTGACTTTAAGTAGAATGATAATGATAAGAGGTGAGGAGGGGACTGGGGAGTACCAGGCACTTGCCAACTTTATGGTGTATGGCCAGGAAAGAACAGGAAAATGTGATCCAAATTATTGAGATGTATGTGCAGACTCTAGATTACAGAGGAGTTGAACATCTAACTTTCCAGATCACTATCTAGATTTTGATTGGTTGGGATTCAGAGTTCTTTTTTCCAAGAAAGTTAGATGACAAGTTGTGCCTGGGTTCCCAGAAAAACCAAAAAAGTCCTAACAACACTGCTTTGACTCTCACTGTGATGGAAATATCATCCTTTGCAATCCTGGGCTTCAAGTCCTGTCTATTGTTTCCAGAAAGCATGTACAATGTTCCTTGAGCACCAAGCAAAAGACAGGAATTTGGTGGATGATGGTACATGTCTCATTATTTTAGAGGTCAGGGGAGCCTGGAGTTCTAGCTACTTTTCTCTTTCCTGTGACCAAATTCCTGGCGAGATAATACCTAAAGAAGGGCAGATTTATTTTGGTTCACACTGTGAAGGATAACGTATATTAGGGAAGGGAAATCATGTTGGCAGGAACAGGAGGTGGTTGGTATCATTGCATCCTTAGCCAGGAAGCACAGAGATAATAGAAAATGAAATGGGTTATAAAATCTTAAGGCCCACACATAGTGACCAACTTATGCCAGCAGGAATCCACTTATTAAAGGTTAAACAACCTTCCAAAACACTGCCACAAATTGCAGACAAAGAGTACAAACACATGAGCCCATGGGGAATATTAGATTTTCACACTAAAATCCTTGGAACGTGGAAAATTTAAAAGAGTAGATAGGCATTGAAGACCTTGACTGAAAGGCTGCCCTTAGAAACCAGGTGCTCAGAGGGTTGTCTGACTCAGCTGTCCTTCCCAAGCTCGCTGCTCAGAGATTTTCACTTAAGGAAAGACAGAGACAGACTGTCATGATGCAACCATTTGTTTGTGTACACACTACTAACTGTGCAACAAATCATTATGGAGACCTTCAGGTACCTCATCAGACAATAACAATATAAACAAGAGCTCTAGCTTGTGAGCTTATAATCTATGATCTAGATAGTGCAACAGAAAATCAAAACCACAGTAAGTAACTGACATAGGTGTGAGATGAGAATCATGATTCTAAAGCAGCAGAAGAGTAGGAGTCCCTACCAAGTCTCTTTGACATTTAATATGGGACCTGAGATACTTCAGATTTTATTATTTTAAAGTAATTTTCCTGTTACTGGACTAATGAGGTACTACTTTTCACATCTTATTATGGTGGATTGAGTGAGAAATGTCCCTCATAATCTCAGGCAGTTGAATATTTAGTATCCAATTGGTGGCAGCTTAGTTGGTACAGGTTTGTTAGAGAGAGTATGTCACTGGGGGTGGGCTTTGAAATTCCAAACCTTACGCCATTGTCGGTTAGCTTTCTATGCTTTGTTCTTGTTTATGATGTGACCTCTCATATTCCTCTTCCTGCCTCTGTGCCTGCTGCTGACACACCTCCCGCCATGATGGAACCCCAAACCCAAATAAACCCCTCCTTCTGTAAGTTGCCTTGGTCATCGTGTTTAATTCCACAATAGAAAAGTAATTGGTGGATTTACTTACATATTTGATGTGCACGTGAGCCTGCACGCAGGTGTACCTGTATATATGTGACTGTGTGCGTGGTGCCCAGGTGGAGGTAACAGACTACAGAACGCCTGTTTGTGGCAGGTGCTTCTCTCCTGCTGCTGTGTGTGTTCCAGAGATTGAGCTCAGGTTCTCAGGATTGATGACAAGTACTTTTACACACTCAGCCATCTCAGCAGCCTGAGGAGAGGTTTTGGAGAAGCATTAGCTATACAGAGAACAGTAGTTCTGAGAATTTAAGGTTGAGCTTTCATTACAGGTTTAAAAGGAGATTTTGAGCTTAAGAATTCTGGAGAGCAGCTGTGGCTGGTTTTAGACAGTCGTGGATGCTTATGAAAACAATTAGGATGTTTTACTAGTGCGTTTTCAGTTCTTAATCACCCACTGAAATGAGAGAAGTAGGTAAATACCAAAATGTACAGTTTTGAAGTAAATAAAATGAACATGTATGATAATAGCTGCATTTTACAATAGCTTTGTTACTTTAAGTATGGCCTCCTTTTCCAAAGAAGCAGAATTTACAAGAGCTATGGTGGTATACTCAGTAATTTATAAACACTGCCTAAATCCTAGTTGGCCAATCTATATGTGAAGGAGCTGTTCAGTTCTATGAAGTACATAATTGGGATGTAAATTTATTTTTCCACTCTCCATGGCTTAAATAAGCCACTTATGATAATCATTGTATTTTTCACTACTACTCTGAATGAATTTTTATCCATTATGTTCTTTCAGAAGGCACAGGTTTTAAAATATGCATGTAGAACTGTGCAGGCAGAGAGATCATCATCTCAGTACCAGCTAAAAATACCCCAGGAAGGACACAGAGATTTTTAAAAAATAAAATAAAATGTACTTCTGAGTATTAGTATTCTAAAGAATATTTTCCAATGTAAATGAGCTTTTCTCAATGAGAATTTCTCAAGGATTGTCTCTTAGATTTTGAATAGCTGATGATGCCAACCCCAGAGGATTTCATCTGTGCAGATTCTCTTCTGTACTGCCATTTGCAAGACAGATCTCAGATGAACTTACTCACATCTCTTTCCTTACTATCTTCCTACTTTCCACTGTCTTTTAGCTTATTCTATCAGATTCTCTTACTCAATCTGCTTCATAGTGCTGGTGTTTTCTGGGTTTGTTGTTGGTATTTCTTACTTGTACTATTTTTTCCTCTTTCCTGTTCACAATTCTTATATGCTTCCAGTATCATCCTCCTCCTTCCTCTTCCTCCTCCTCATCCTTCTCTTCCATCATGTTTTCTTTTTGTTTGTTTGTTTGTTTTTGTTTTTTGAGACAGGAATTCTCTGTGTAGCTTTGTGCTTTTCCTGGAACTCACTTGGTAGCCCAGGCTGGCCTCGAACTTACAGAGATCTGCCTGGCTCTGCCTTCCTTCATGTTTTTGAGATAAGACTTGTAGTCCAGGCTGGCCTTGAATTCACTATTAAGGGAGCATGATCTTAACTCTTTGTCCAATTATCTCAATACCCCAAGTCACAGCTCATTTTTATGGCCATTACATTTCTTTTGTGTATGTTTGCATGTGCACACACATGCCTGGGTATTGATAAGTATGCACATGGTGTATGTGTGTGTCTGTGTGTGTGTTAGGTCAGAAATGGAAGTCAGGTGTCTCTCTTAGTTGCGCTACACCCTATTTTTTGAGAAGGGGTCTGCTACTGAACTTGGAGCTCACTGAGTTGGCCCTGTCTCCCCAGCACTGGGATTTATAGATGTATGCCACCCTGCCTGGCTTTTTATGTGGGTGTGTAACATGAATCCTAAAGGGTCCTATTAATAAAAAACAAACAAACAAACAAAAATCTGGTGGATTCAGTACAGGCAGGTGCAGTCCCCTCCTTCCAAGCTGAGCAAAGTGTCCCTCTTTAAGCCCAAGGTTCCAAACAGCCAGCTCATGCACTAAGGACAGGTCCTGATCCCACAGCCTGGATGCCTCCCAAACAGATGTGTAAAATTAAAACACAAATATAATAAAAAAAAAAAGAAAGAAACCTAGGATCCAGAAACAGAATCAGCTGAGAAGTTGGTGAGGTGAAGTTAGCTGTGGCTTGTTTGTTTCTCTGATCTTTATGAATTCTAATACCTGGCTCCAGAGTTTTTTTTTTTTTTTTTTGGTTTTGTTTTTAAATTTAATAAGACCTTTTAAGATTTGTGTTACATTGGTGTAAAGGATCTGAACTCAGGTCAACAGGCTTGCCAGGCCAACATTGTACTGACCAAACCACCTTTTTACCTCCCAAGCCCTTGTTTTCCCCACCACTGCTCTTCTGTGTGATCTGTAACTTCCACTGCAGTTTGGCTCTTTCTCTAAAGTATGGTGGCCAACCATTCTAGCTTACCTGGGCCTGGCCCAGATATGGAAAGCTTTACATCATAAGAAAGTCTCCATCCCATGAGTGAAGAGTCTAAGCTCTGAGGAAATGGATATTGGAGGAGGAGAGGTGTGAAGTACAAAGATGTACAGCATTCGCCAAAATAGGGCCTGAATGCAACCCAGGTTTTAGGAGTAATTGACCACTACTCAAATTTTCTGCCCACAGTGGCTCCTATCCCTGCTTCTCCTTTCTAATACATGGAGGATGGCAACTTCGATCCAAAGTTCACAAGACTGGTTCGTTAACTGCTGTTTCTCTCTGGGTAGTGAGTGCATCCTAAATGAGCAACTTACTTGTGTTTCAGTAGTAAGTGTAAGTATTTGATTTTCCCGTTTGCAGCTTATTAACTGTGATATATATATCATTAAGAGAAAGATCTTTCATTTGTTAAATGTCAAAGATCTAATCACCATCCCTTTTGGAAGGATGTACAATTGGCTTTAGCTCATGACTATTAAGGGGATATTTAAATAAGGGAAAGATTCTCCAGGGAATGGGAGGTAATGGCTCTTCCCACTGGGAAATCCTCTGAGAATGTGCTAGACAGGAGTGGAAGAAGGCTAGTGCGGCAGGCAGGCTGCTAAGGAGCTGGAGCACGGGCTCTACGAGATAACATACTCCTTTGATGATGTTCCAGTTTTGTGTGACGTTAGAGAAGTTCGAATTATAAAAGTTTAATTGGTAATATCTGGAATTGATTTTCCTGTTGAACAGGACACATGTGAAAATATGGCAAACATGGGGGCCTGCTTCCATTCAAGTAGCCCATGACCCTGAGGCTGATTTACCTGAAGGAGATGGGCGAAGGGCGGGCACCCTGCCACTGTCACCTCTGTAGAAGGACCGTGCTTCCATAGTGTGGTTTCTTGGACATTTGGTACTACCAACGGATGATCCTCATGCATTTTGAGGATTTTCTGAATTATGATTTACCATATCTATTATGTGTATATTGTATTTAAAATCTATATACTAACATAGGTGCACCCTATCAAGCAGTATCACGGTAAGTTCTTAATAATATGCTTCATAAAATGCATGCATATATATATATATAAAAATCTCATAAATTCCATACATACTAGAATAGGTAGAAAAAAACTATAAATCATATTGAAATATATTAAATTATTTGTTTTGAATTTCTTGTGGAGAATTACTTCTAATGGGTTATATATAATATCTTGACTATTTAAATATTATATATATATATAAAATATATAAATATATATATTATATATATATAGTCTTGACCAAGCTCTTTCAACTCTACTCCACACTATATGGATTTGTTTGAGAATTTACAAATTTACAGATTTGGAGGTGTATCTCAATCCATTATTTTTTTCTCAAAACAATTAAACTTGTCATCTCTTGTTAAGCTTTATTTCTGCTCTCACACAAACTCTTTTGAATTAAGGTGAAACATCCTGTTGCTGCAGTGTTTAACATATAATTCTTAAGTTAAATAGGAACTATTCAGATTTTCATCATCACTTTCTTAAGTCTGGACAGCCAGGAACAAAATACATATGCCCTTGTTAATGGTGGTAGACATGTGAATTTAGTGTTTTTATGGTGGCTGTTTCACAGTAAGTTTGCAATAACTTGAAGTTTGGTGATTGGCACTTTTATGTCAGTGCAAATGAGCTCCCACATGTAATTGGACTGATCCACAGAGGTTTAATTACATGAGAGAAGGCGAAAGCTGCCACCTCAGGCAATTCCATCCTTGCTCATCAAGGCTTTCAAGCTTCTGACCTTGCTCTGCAGGATCTCCACTCTGTCCTCCTGCTTCCTTTAGCCACTTCAGTTGATTTTATACACTACATCCCAGAAGATCCCTCTGATGCCTGTGTTAGATTACACATTTTCTCTTTCTAAAATTATTCAGGGTTTCTCCCACATACTGAGATTTACGCGCAACATCCTTGTGACCACAAGATAACACTTGTCCTCCACCACAGAGCTACCTCATACATTGTTTGGACAGTCTGAGATGCATTGTCAGCTGTAAACTGCCTAGTCTCCAACACAGTATTACCTTCTCTGAGACTTCTGTAAGTAATAATATGCTTTGATGCTTTAGGCTACTGTCCTGCCACCACCTTACACCACATGGCACTTCATAGCATGAATCTGAACCTATTATATTACAGATTCTTCTGTTTAATTTTTGTCTCCCTAGAAAGAACATGCCTTCATGAAATGAGTTTATTTTGTTCACTGTTATACTTAGAAGCTTATACTAAAAAAGCATCAGACATATAGCAGACATTGACAAATACTGAGTACATTCATGTATCTTCATGCTTTACTTTGAAATGCAATGGGGAGGGCTCTGTTAGTGGATATAGTCTAAGGGTTTTTCAGAGTGCCCAAGTGGTCTAGAAATGACTGAGTTCTACTAAATGCAGCTGCCAAAACAATTTCAATCCCTGCACAGGTTGAATATGAGCAGATGACAGCCTGATCCCATCAGCAGATTATAACTTTCTGTCTCCAATACATCAAAATGTCATAACTTGTTTGATCTCCTCCATCACTGCACCCACACCTCCCATTGGTTTGCTACACATACTGTTTATTCAATTGGAGGAGAAAAGATGTGCAGATATGACCAAGCAGCTAGAACATATTACTTCATTGAGAGTGAGTCTATGGATAACTGAAAGTGGAAGCAACTTTGAAGATGGAGGTAGCTGGAGAGAAGGTCTCCAGCTACAGATGGATACATCACCAATGCTAACAAGACAAAGTAAAGGGACTTAACAAAGGTCATAAGCACTTACAATGGTTTAAGAATGTTAATAACAAAAGAAATCAAGTCTTTCCTTTGGGCTCTACAATGATGTAGAAATACAATTAAGTCTAAGAACATAGAAACGGGTTAAAATTCACTGTGGCAATTTCATTCATAGAATGATTGTTAATCATTGAACTCAGATATTTATAGATTTACAGTTCATGATCAAAGTTTTAGCAAGGCAAAATTATTACCAAAATGATTTCAAGTTTTGAAGGATTGCTTTAGCTTATCACTTAGGCAAACCAGCTAGAAGGCTGGAGAGACAGTGAGAAAGGTTATTATCTTAGTTCATTTATCAAGTAGTGAAGTAACACGGTCACCTGACCGAGGGGGTAGTTTCATTCAAGTTTGAATTATTACTGTAAGTAATTTCTTTGTATCTTCGAGTCTTTATCTATGGTCATTGTAGTAGTCATCCCTTTGGAGAAAATTATGAAAATCAGATGTTATATGAAAACAGGCCTCATCATCCTCAGGGGTATGTTAAAGAAATTCATTGAAATGTATGTTAAATGGGGATTCCAATGGGAATTTACAGAGAAAGCCTTCTTGAAGCCTGAAGGATATTTCACTGACATCACTATAATTTATTTAAGAGTTTTGTGACTGTTATAAAATGATGCATATGTTCACACCTTTGGAACTTGCTCACCACTCATTCACATTTCATCCAAAGCATAGAAGATCCAGCAGAGCTTAACACTTCAGAAGGCAACTGGACTGTTCCCAATAGTGTCCTTTTCAGGTGGCCTGGGGCCAGACCTCACTTGGGTGGCTCATCTGGTGGCCTTGGCAAATCTTGGTCCTACAAAGCGTTTCTGTCTCCAACATTTCTGCTTGGAGCAATAAGAAACTGAAGGTTTGTTTCCCAGTGGGTGCGTGGGTGGGGGGATTAGAGCTCTGTCTAAAACTAGATTTTATTGGGCATCGCTTCAAAGCACTCACTCAGCGTTTCTGCTAACAGAGCTGAACATTCAGCCAAAATATTGGAAAGGAAATGCTCAGGCAGCGTGAAAAGACAGAGGAGTCTGGGAAAGTGGGGGAGTCAAGCCAAGGGTGACGGAATCGAAGGGGAACACTTCAGAAAGAGGCGTGAATAGGAAACTGTTTCTAACACATCAGTTAGAGCTTTCTCATCCCACAGCCACAGCCACAGAGAAAATAAGTAGCACCTGAGTTAAGTGTGAGCTTTACCCTCCTGTATACTCACTTACAGTCTTATGCCAAAGGACTAAAGAAAGTTTTGCCAGCCTCTCTGGAGCACCATAGGCCCATCACACAAAGTAGCCGTTAACAATTAATGGCAGGTACCCACAACCCACAATGGGGATCCTGTAGATATTTTCTCCCTCTGGTTGTGGGGACTTGGGATAAAAGCATTTTAGTGTCCACACAGTGAAGAAGTAGATATGCTGAGAAAATATTCCTGTTGAGCACAACTGTCATCTGACAGACAAGTCGGGGTGTGTTTTAGGTTCTGTAATGGGACTTTGAGAGTGAGCATGTCTATTTGTCTCCCATCAGGTTTCCCTTCTGCGAGGACAATGTCATTTGTATTACACCGATTTTGTTGTTGAACACTCATCTGCTCCCTGGGAAAGTCAGTTTATTTGATTGTGGAAAGACAAGCCCCTTCCATGTGCCAGAGTAAGTTGCTCAGAAATAAAGGCTGAAGGACTTTGCTGAGGAGCCAAGGAAGGAGGACTTCACAGCTGACCAGAAGTGATGGCAATTTGAACACAAGTTTCTGCACCAACTGCTTGTGCCACGAATTAACTTTAGATTTCAGTGGTAAAATATATTTGGTTAAAAACTTGTTACAAACAAAACAATTGTTTTATGCCTATATTTTGTGTGTGTGTGTATGTGCATATGTGTGTATGTATGTCTACATAAATCTGATTTTGTGTGTGTGTGGGTGTGGGTGTGTGTGTGTGTGTGTGTGTGTACATACATGTGGAAGCCTGAGACTGATATCAAGTGTCATGATCACTTTCCACCTATATTTTAAGGAATGGTCTCTGGTTATCTGGGAGTTCAGTCTTTAGGCTAGTCTGGCTAGCTAGTTTATTCTGCGGATTCTCTGTCTCTCGTGCATTGGGATTACAGGCAGACCACACTGTTCATCAGCTACTTTACATGGGTTCTGGAGGCTTGAACTCTGACCCTCATGAGTTTGTGGCAAATGCTTCACCCACTGAGTCATATCCTCAGCCCACGACTGTTCTATTTTATTAGGATATAGTTCATCAAGACCACAAGAACAACTTAGGAATAGTAACAGAAGCAATCACTCACACAGGATTTATGTGCCTGTCACTAGAGTTCTTTATTTTCTTAATTTAGTCCTCACAACCATCATATGCGACAGCTCAGAAATCTTGTTCAGATAAACAGGGAGATGGAAATAGACAGGATTTTGCGATAGCCATGTCATTTAATTACTTGAGCAATTTCAGTCCTACATGACAGAATAAATAATGTTAGGGTACGGACCCCCTAACTGCTGTTTTCATTTTCCCAGCAGTCAGGCCACACACAACAACAGCTTCTCTCCCTGGATAGAATTGATAAAACAGGCAATGATCACACAGTTCTTACAGAGCTCAGTTTTCTCCCTCTCGCTTGTAACTGTGGCAAGTGCAGCCTCCCATACCAAGATTAAGGAAGATATTACAACTTTTATCAGTGCTTTCCTGATGTTTGACATCTAGACCAGGCCAGGTTATGCTAAATCACAAGGTATGAAGCTTGTCTGCCCCCTCAAAAGCCCTTTGTCCTCTCTCCCTTGTCTCTCCCTTCAAGAACTCATTACAGTTACCTATGGCCATGATGCTCTATCTCTCTTGGCATTGTGGGAACTGAGGGTTTGTCTCTCCCTACAGAACTCCCACTATGTGGTAATTTGTGGTTATCCCTTCTAATGCTCTCCCACCTTGAGGTAGGATCATGGCTGTCCATGATGTGTGACTCCTCAAGTGTCTGCCTTGTAGTTAAGGACAGCTTACTGGTAGGAATCCATGGAGGTTCATTTAATGAAGTTGGTCCAAAATTACCATCCACAATGAACTCACAGCAAGCTCAAACAAACTTCCATCGACTCCTTTGTTCAGAGAGACACTACTTTTTGCATAACCCTCAGCATTCTCTTTATTTGTTGGAAACCATAATGAGTCATAAGCTTTCTTTCATCCTTTGCCTTCTGGTTGCTGATTGGCCTTGTACTTAAAGGGGAATAAACTCAATGGGTTTGACTATATCATACACACACACACACACACACACACACACACACACGTGTGTGTGTGTGTGTGTGTGTGTGTGTGTGTGTGTGTGTATCTTTGACTATCTCCTATTATTTTCTCCTGCCGTCTTCAACTTATAGTTTGCCTGGACTTTTCAGCTTTATGAAGCACTGAAGCCATACACATTTAATGCAAACTTCCCTTTGAATTTGTATCTTTCACAGGTTCATAATTCTGCTGCTTAGCAGCAATGACCAGCAGCTCTCCATCATGGTGGAGGGGGGTGGGCAGTCAAGGCTTCAATGCACTCTGATGCTAAACCAGGATATGAGATAGTTTAGGGGTAGCTGGGTGGCGGTGGCACATGCCTTTAATCCCAGCACTCAGAAGGCAGAGGAAGGAGGATCTCTGTGAGTTCAAAGCCAGCCTGGGCTACAGAGTGAGTTCCAGGAAAGGCTCCAAAGCTACATAGAGAAACCCTGTCTCAAAAAACAAAACAAAACAAACAAACAAAAAGATAGTTTAGGGGCAACTTTTATTACTGTAGTTCAACCTAAAGTGAGTTTACTAGAAAGTCAGCACATACTGTCAGGCAAGGAAGGTAATACTGGTCTGCTAAGAAATTTAGTACATCACAGGAGTGGTACTCTTTCTGTCCCAGTAAAGGCATCTCACTCATGCCAAGGCAACTCAGAGGAAAATGTGGGGGACTGGCTCTGCTTTCACCAGGAGAGAGAAGGAAATCTCAACAAGGAGATACCCAGACTTCAGTACTTTTTCAGGATGATTTATTTTTAAGAAAGGTTATAGTCAACTCGTAACTGGCCTGTGTAGTTGCAGGGTTGGTCGGCCAGCCAGCTCTCCCCGTTCCTTACCACAAGGTGAGCTCTCCAGCATTGCTGCAACATCCCCCCCCCCCCCCCCGCTATGATTGGCAGGAACACGTGAAGGAGCCAGTCCTGCAGATTCAAAGCTGCAGGATCTCCATGACACAGGGAAACAACAGTGTTGCAGAAATCAGAGGTCTCCTACCAGACTAGTGACTCTTTGCAATGAACACTTGCCATTAAAATATATGGATAAAAGGGTTTACTGTGTGACTCACTGTGTCATTCTACAGCTTCCATGACAAGATTTTTTCCCTCTTTTTTCTTTTAAACTTTATATTATTTGGAGGTAGGTTACAAGGGCAGAGGGTGGATATGAAGGGACAGGAAAATGAATGGGATCAAGATGCATGATGGGAAAGACACAAAGAAAAAATAAATAAAATATATTTATAAACAGAAAGGTTATGATCAAAGTTAAATATCCAAAAACTAATTGAAATAAATCTTCCTGCACATGGGTCTCATGGGAAGCCCTTCTGTACACAAGATCTATACATGCTCTGATTTCTAATGTACCTCCCCCCCAGAATCCCAATACCTCACATCACTCATTCTAGGAGCACATGCTCCTTCTCTTCCTACTACTCTTTAGGGGCTTTTTGTGTCCCTTTTCTTAATTTACAAAACATTTCTTCAGGGGTTAAAGGCTATCTGACCATGAACTGGGGACTAGAGTTTATGTTGTTTTAGTATGGTGTTCAGAACTTGATGAGTTAACAGGTGCTTTATTCAACACTGATCTATTCTTCCTTGCAGTTAAACAGCATGAGGGAAATTTTAACATGGCAGAAGACACGAATAGCAGCAGGTAATAGTGAGGAGGGTGATAGTGAAGTCATTATGCAAATAGCTTCCAAAAGTGTTACATCAGACTAGAAAGAAATATCCCATTAATTATAATACAAAAAGTCTTTCTTATTTGTTCCCTTAGAATTACTAACCAGTTTCCAGGGGATTTGGGCTGTGGCTTAGTCAGTAGAGTGCCTGCTACACAAGCCTGATAATTGAATTCAAACCTCCAGAGAACATGCAAAAGGTGGGCATGGTGGCATATACTTGTAATCTGGTGCTAGAGAGGCAGAGAATAGAGGATCCCCAGAGCTTACTGGCCAGCAGCCAGTCTTGCCTAGTGAATGAACTCCAGGTTCAGTTAGAAATCTTGTCTCAAAAACTAAGATCAATAGGGACTTTGTCCTCTTACCTCGCACATTTACATTTACACATACAGAGCTGGATGGACAATGTATACAAAGGAAGATAATTTAAAATCATATTCATTAGAAAGCAGTAAGTCCTACTAAAAGATACATATTTCTTGAAGGATATACAAGCAATCTTGACATGTTAATTTCATACTTCATTTCAGAGCTTGCTATTTGAGTTGAACTGTTGAAACATGGAACTTTATATTAAGCTGTCATATTTTAACCTATCCAACAGTTATATATTTGTTTTAGTGTAAAAATTTCAACAGTGATCTTATATGTTTATAAAGGTGGAAAATTGTTTCTTGCTGTTCTTTTGTTGGACAAATTCTTGGATCCGTATGTAATTTCTTATGTTGGCCCATCATTAGGAAATTGTCCAGAATCACTTTGCAGGCCTTTGCAATGGAAGAAAACAGAGTCTTTTTTGAAAGCAGAGAGTGATGTTGGTGAATATTTAATCATGGATGTAGCACAGTGGTCTCATTTATAGTAACACATCAAAATTAATTTCCTTATATTCTGTCAAGAAAGAATTTCAACCATATGCTCCCAAATAAAAATAAATGAGTTTAGGAAAACTCTGACAAGGAATTTACCTACTTCTGCAAGATCTTTGGATACAAGATTCCCCTAAATGGAAATGGAGTCATTCATGCAAATACGATTGAGTTTAATTTATTTCTGTTGTTAAGAAAGAATTAGAAGGAAGAACGATTTTCATCATGTAATGCTCCCACACTCATAACAAATATCTTTGGTATGGAGTTTTGTGTTTTTATTAGAAATGCATTAAGCACAGAATTAAGTACAGAGAGAGAAGGGAAGAAAGAGAACCAGATAGGAGTGCTCAGAAAATGAAAAGTACTGCTTTTGAGATACAGTGAACAGATGTTCCAGTGCAGCAGTCATTTTCTGAGACCAGGACAACATTTTGTAATCACTGACTCACCCAAAGTATGTTTAATGGCAATCTGGGAGAAAAGGAGCCCAGGTCTGATTGAACACATGCCACCACTGACTGATAAGCCCTGCTGCTTGGTTCAGTAAATATATAAGCCAAAATTCTTTTGTAGATTAACTTTATACAGAGTTCGCCGTTTGGTATATAACCTTTAAATGTTTTTTATATGATCAAATAGTGTTTTGTTGGCATTATTTACACCTATACTGATGTTTGCTCACTTTTTTCTAGCAATTATATTATTTCATTGTCTTGCACATCTTGAGTTTAATTTTACATATGCAGAGAATTCAGGTTTATATTATTCCAAAGTGTTAGTCAGTTTTTCTCATGCATCACTTGTTAAGAATAAGATCTGTCTTCTCCAGAGAGTTAGAATAAGATGCCAGTAAATAAGAACCTACAATGATCACGCCCTTACAGACTCAACAGGGTGGACAGTTACTCATACACCAAATTGCCTCAAAAACACTGTGGTCTCATCTGGAGATGAGAGACTACAGTTTCATTTTCATAAAGGAAGAGAAGGTAGGTATCTTGAAATGACTTGATGGTGTTACTCCCTTTCTGAAGTCCAAGTATGTGGAGAGATATCTTTCAACAGGGGTTAAGGAGAAGGAGTTGATCTCAGGCTTCAAGACTACTATCAAGCTTGTAACAGTGAAATCAGGAGTCCTGTGATTCCTCTCCCAATCCCCTTAGATGGAGCCCCTTGACCTGCATTAGCTAGACTGAGGAATGGCATCACCATTCTTCTCCAAGTCTTGAATAGGAGAAAAAAGAGTAAGACTTCAACCATCTAGGAAGGAGTACAAGCCTTTGTTGAACTTAATTCCAGATTTGTTTTGTAAGAGGAAAACCAAGGATTTAATTTATATATGCAACCCAGAGCTGATAGTGGAGCCTTCGGTCCTTTCTCTATATAAAATGGAGACCTGTGTATCAGTGGGACTAATCAAGATTTTAGCTAGCCTCGTTGATGACTGGGAGTGGGCCCCTGTCAGCTCTTCTGGACTATGCTATGAGATTCATCATAAAACAGCTTAATCTTAGCTTTAACACAGTTTAATATTGGCTACTGTAGCCAAAGAACTCCCTCTATCAATCTCCAAAAAACCTTGAGCAGTATTGTACGGAATAAGATTCCACTTGCTAAGGGTAGGGTAGAAGGCTAAGATAGGACTTTGCCTTGAGATCTCAACTATTGGCTGGTAAAATCTAACTCTGGGTAGATCATATTGACCCCTGACCCCTCAGGCCAGTGGCTATAAACAGAGTCTCTGGAATAGCTTTGGTGTCACGTGGACACAAGAGGTCCCAGAATATTAGACTTTTGTTGCCTCCAGAATGTCTTATGTCTGGTAGATAGCCAAATGTGGACTTATATCTACATATACTGGTCTAGGTTTTTTTGTTTGTTTGTTTGTTTGTTTGTTTGTAATAGTGAGTCTTTCCAGAATTTGGCAGCATTGGATTTGATCACCAGTGAATCAGTATATGGTTGTAGGTGAGTTGCCTTGGCCTATCACAGTTCTTTGGCAACTCTAACCACGTAAACAGGATTATTGGAAAAAGACCAACGTCCTTAGGTATTATCCTAGTTCATTCCAAAACAGATTTACATCAGCTACAGATTTGTAAAACATGGAGTTGGCTCACTCTTTAGTATTACAATGGTATCAATACCCCAATAATGGATTCATGTAACCCTGGACTTAGGTGCCATCTAGTGTGGAATGAGATAGTATGAACATAGGTTCAGAGGTAAGAAGCAGTTTACTTATAATTTCTAGAAAGATAAAGATAGACATAAGCAAAGCCAAATTATGAACCTAACCTTCAGTACTCAATGTTGCATGCCAATAAGCATTAAGAACTTTCAGTAAACAACAACCTCAATTTGTAATCAAAATAAGACATTGGGAACCAACCATATGAACCAGGGTAGCTGGAATATAGCAACCAGTATAGATAAATTCTCCTTGAATGGAGAATTTAAAACATCTGTCTTAATAAAACTTTGTAAGCTCCAAGAAAATAAGAATGTGATTCAATACCTTAGTAGAGAAATCAATAGAGAAAATAAAGTAATCTCAATAAATCAAACAAATCCACGAGATGGAATGTACACTAAGCAAAAACCCAACAAGAGTTATCAATAGTGGAACAGAACAAAGAACAGAAGAGAGACTATTTGACTACACACTTTTGGAAGGGAAAAAGAATGAAGAGGAATGAAGGAAGCTTACGGGAGTTTTGGGAAGATACTAAAATAGAAAATATGTAGGTTACCTTATATTAAAGAGAGACATGAGAATGGCAAGGAGAAAAAAGATTATTCAAACACACGATAGAAAATTTCACAAATCTAAAGATGGACACAAATATCTTAGTAGAAAAAGATGAAAAGTCACCAGTCAGGTAGACCTACCCAAGACTACCTAAACCAAGATATATGGTCATGATTTCAAAGGTGAAGGGCAAAGAAAAGAGTCTCAATATAGCATTAGGAAAGAAATACACGGGGGTGTCAGTCATCTTGACAGTAGATGTTTTATCAGGAAATTTACAGACTAGCAAAGAATGGCATGGGATTTTCACAGTTCTGAAAAGAAAGAAAAACCTGCTACCCAGAATACTGTACTGAGATAACATACCCTTTAGAAATGAAGGAGAGATAAAGGATTGTCAGACTAATGAAAGTTGAAACAATATATCCACAACAGATCTTCCCTACAGGAAATGCTTAAGCTAGAAGAGAAGCTTGTTATTTGAAAAATAAATCAGAACATTTAAAACTCATGGGGAAGAGCATCTTCAGATATATCCAATATGCTCTAATATTGCTGCATAATCTACCCACTCCCTTAGAATATTTGAAAAATTAAAAAGAGCTACATTAATATGCTGAGATTGGCAGTATAAAAGATATAAACTGAAATGCAAAAATTGACATTTCATGAGTATATTTTCTTTTTTGATAGTAATTTGTTGTTATTGTTTTCAACTAGCTTGTTATCACCAAAAGATATCTATGGAAGTATTATGATAAACAAAAAGAAAACTGCCTGTGGTCAAACCAGAGTCAAGGAGGAAGAAGCCAAAGTCTGCTATTATAGTGAATTACCTACCCTGCTCAGGAGACTGTAAGAGACAGATAAAATAAACATATGAAACTAGAAAATGGATTACAAAATGGCTGCTTAAGACCTTATCTTAAGATATTTACCTCATAAGAGGGTGAATTCTCTGATTAAATTTCATGCAGTGATTGAATGAATTAAAAACAAAAAAAGAAAAATACAAGACTCAACTATATATTGCATACAAGAAACTCACCATAACTGTAAGGACATTATGTAGACTATAGATGGTGATTCCCAGCTTTGTACTGACCTGTTATTGCTTTTAGATTATTTATTTACTTACTTACATTTTATGTGGGTGTTTTTCCTTCATGTATGTGTGCACCAACACATGCATGCTTGGTGCCAATGGGGGTCAGAAGACAGCACTGGACCTCCTGAAACTGGAGTTGTGGAGAGTTGTGAGCCACCATGTGGCTGAAATTACCAGTATTGCTAGTGAAAGAAGAGCAGGCAGAAAGATCAGTTAAAATGTTCCTTTTCATGTTCAAAGTATTAGCAAGTGGATTTTAATGTGCACATATACATGCTTTGATTTTTTTAATATTAAGGTGTTATCATACAAATTAAGCAAAAAGAAAAGGCATCCTTGCACTTAGCCATTTCCTACATTCCAGACTGAAAATCATAATTTATGGATTATGAGTAAATTTGCACTTCTGTACCACAATAAAGAATTTTATCTTGTTTCTGTCATTCTTACAGGGACGCTGTAAGGCATCATCAAATAAATTCATAGTTATTGAAATAAATGGTTCCTTAGAGTTAAACTATAGACCAAAAATATGAAATAAAAATGGCGAATCTGAGATTTCCTGAGTCAACAAAAGTGTTCCCAGGATGGCAGGGCTTGATTATTATCTGACTGGACACATTGAAGTACCAAGAAAGTGTGCATTCTCAAGGGTTGTCTGCATAGCAAGAGAATAAATCATCAAAGAAGCCTAGAAATAAGATGGGCCATGCCATTAAAAGCCCCATCCTTTCACTGGCAAGGACATCATTCAGAGAGGATATCCACCTCCACCATATCCCCACCCCCCACACACATTCTATTAGTGTCTCTGATTCTTGTTGTGTTCATTTCTCATGGTCAGTAAGGAAATCCTCAACTGTGATGTGGCTTCCTGTGTGGCTAAGGTTTAGTTAGATGCTCCTGGGGAGAAGAAGAGAAAAGGGAGATTCAGTAGTAGAAAGTCATACAGATCTCAGTCATGACCTTCAGTAACCACATAGGAAATGTTCTATTATTTATTGCTGTTGTTTTAAACTTTGGATTCATTCTTTTCTCCAACAAAATTTCAGTATGTTTAATCTTTTCTCATCTTAATTAATAAAATAAACACATGTCCTGTACATTTATACTATCTGGATAGAAAGATGAAATACTATATTTCCTAACATTCTTATATACTTGTGGGTTCAGCTACCTGTTGTTTTGCCTAGCACAGAGAAATGTCTTGTCAGAATTTCTAGCATGATTTCAGCTATCCTATGAAGACAGAGGAGAGATTGTTTGCTGAAGCTTGCCTCAGATGGATTTCAGAGGGTCAGTTTCCAAATAGTGCATGTAGGAGTAGGTCTATGTCTGTGACGGAGAGAACCACAGGAGGAGGCAACCATGAGGCTCTGTCATCTTTGCTGTCTGGGAGACCTCCTTTCTCAGCCTCCTTTGTCATTCCCTACCATTTCTCTAAGATTTTAAAGTTTGAGATTTTCTTGAGCTATGTAAATAGGTATCCAAACTATAGCTTCCCAAACTGAGGAAACACACCAAATGAATGAGGACTCCTTTGACTCCCCCACAAATCTGGTCAGATACACAATGGACTTGGGTGACCATGGACAAAACTTTATATACAATGATTTAATAACCCCAAACTCTGCAAGGTACAGTAGTGTGAAGCACTCATGATCAATAGAAAATTTACAACCTAGCAAAGAAGATTCTGTTCTTTTTAGCCCGCCAGAACACTAACACACATGATAATTCAAAACAGTGAAACCACTCACAGACAGAACTGCTCTCTTCCTCTCTGAGAACATGAAAGTGAGAGTCTCCTGGAGCTCCACCTGGGGCCTGGCTGAGGATCTCGGCATCCACTTCCATCAGTTATTGGATGAGAGTTCCAGCACGACAGTTAGGGTGTTTGACCATCTGATCACCTGACTAGGTCAGATTAGGCTTTCTCTCTACCATTGCCAGTAGTCTACAGTGGAGGTATCAATGTGGATTTCTGGGGACCTCTCTAGCACATTGCTTCTTCCTGTTCTCATGTGTTCTTCATTTATCATGGTCTGTTATTCCTTGTTCTCCTCCAGGGACAAATAGCCAAACTAATGGAAACACATGAATTATGAACCAAAAGCTGTGGAGCCCCCAGCTGGATCAGGCCCTCTGGATAAGTGAGACAATTGAATAGCTTGAACTGTTTGGGAGGCACCCAGGCAGTGGGATCCGGACCTGTCCTTAGTGCATGAGCTGGCTGTTTGGAACCTTGGGCTTACACAGGGACACTTTTCTCAGCCTGGGAGAAGGGGACTGACCTGCCTGTACTGAATCCACCAGGTTTAAATGAATCCCCAGGGGAGTCTTGGCTCTGGAGGAGATGGGAATGGAGGGGAGGGGCTGGGGGGAAGGTGGGAGTGGGAGCAGGACGGGGGGGGGGGGGGGGGGGGGGGGAGGGGAGGGGAACCCTTGGCTGATATGTGAAGTTAAAACACAAATATAATTAAAAAAAAAAGAAAAAAAAAGAAAGTGAGAGTCAGCAAAGAACAATCAACAGGTGACCTCCTTTACATAGATTTTCAGATAATTACCTGGAGTGTGCAGGGAAGAAAAATGCAGATCAGAATATTAAAGCCACAAGCCACTGAGGGCCTACAACAGCCTTCTGATCCTAATTTGATTTGGAGTGAAGGATGCATGGTGGTTCTGTAAAGTGTTATGCTGCATGGCAGCACTCTGACTTTTCACAAAACAAAGTCTCCCTGGAAGCTACGCCAAGTCTCCTTTGATTGCCTGCGATCAAAGCCATGGAGGCACCCCTGCAACACCTTAGCTTCAGAAAGCCGGGTCAATCAGGATGCCGAGGGGATATTAATAATTTCTGAGCACATTTTTAAGGTGAGTAGTGCTTCTGACAGAACTTTGTGATTACTAAAATGATTGTCTCTACCTTTTCTTCTGGACTAAAAAGTTAGAACTCTCTGATTAATCCCATTTTGTAGCAGCTATTAAATCTATTCTGTTGTCTCACATTCCATGTGTACAGTTGATTCCTAGATATAGGAGTAGGTGCTGGAAGGCTTTCTAGAGTGGAATTTAGGAGACTCAACTTGGTCACTGTGTAGAGAACATGACGATCAGCCTTGACCTTCGCTTTCTCCTTTGGGAAACATGCCATGAACCTGCGTTTGCTTTATTATTATTGTTTTGCATTTTCATCATTGCAATATGGTGGTAAGTAGGGCTCCTTCCAGGCTCTAAGTGCCTTCCAGGCTACCCCTCATAAGAACGCCAGGGCAATAAATGGTCTTTCCCTTATCTTCTATTCTCCTTCTTTATCCTTAGGTAATGTGCACTCATGTTAGTATGGGCCAGCATGCATTGCTTCACAGTGATTATTTACCTTTCTAAAAAAGCTTTCAAACAAGAACATGCATGGTGATAGATGATATAGATCAATGGGGTATGTTTCATTTCTAATAAGAAAATGTCATATATGTGAATTTAATCAAATTATCAAGTTTTTTTGTGTTTCATTTGTACAATAAAAACTATTTGTAAAGCTGAAAGGAAGCTGAAAGACTTTATGAAGGGTGAAAATTTCTATGTACTATCTAGAGTACATAGTATTAATTATTGTATTTATTCATTTTTCTATTTATTTACGTATTTCACAAATATAAATAATACTTGTAGAGGATTATTAACAGTTCTGATAATAACAAACACAAATTATTTTGTGATGATGACATTTCATGTACAATAAAGGGGGAAATAATTAACTGGGGTGCAGGAATGGTCTCTGTTGAAAGGAAAGGTCTCTGTCCTTTTCTTCTCCTCTTCTCTCTCTCTCTCCCTTCTCACCTTTCTTTTCATCCCTCCCCATATTTTATTCTCTTCTTCACTTCCTCATTTCATTCTCTTTTCGTCTATTTCCTTACTCCTTCTCCATACTCCTCTCTGCTCCTTCTCTCCTTCCCTTGTCTCTCAGAGATACACCCCCTTTGCATTTACAGTACCTAACCCCGGACAATGTTTTCCAAAAGAAGAGCAAACTAACCACAGGTAGACAGAGCCTTGGATCCACTAGGACTACAGCAAGCATCGGTGGGGATGAAGGCTGACTCTTGTGCCTGGGATTGGAAAAAGCCAATACTCAAGAGTGCAGCTGGCATTTGGAGGCCAAGGGGTACACACACACACACACACACACACACACACACACACACACACAATGTGACAGTATGTTCATCCTAAGTTATTGGTCCTCAAGATATCTTCTTTAAAGACAGGTTCCCTGGCAGTGTAGTCCAACTCTACCTGACTTTCTGATGAGAGTCATTTGTGAGAGAAACAAAAATCAAGTCAGGCTCTTTCACAGATTCTAAGGAGGAAAAACAAAACAAAACAAAAAACTACCCTGTCCCAAGAAAGCAAAAAACAAAACCCCAAACCTCACACAGTTCTCAAACAAGGCTAGTTAGTAAAAAAAAAAAAAAAAAAAAAAAAAAAAAAAAAAAAAAAAAAAGCTTCTCACCACTCCCATCAACACCTTAGTCTTCCTGGCATCCGCTGTCTCTCATCTGGAAATAAGGACTCACATATGGATATTTGCTTCAGAACATCTCTAACTTCTTGACACTGCCTCTCCCCTTCAACAGTGGTGATGTTCACTTTATTATCAGGTAATAATATCAGTTGGGAATGAACACATGCAATTATACAACCAGTATATATAGTGACAGTCTTGTGTGCAAGGAGAACATTTGGCTGCATGTTGTATAACTCATTGCTTTTATTCTTTGAAGACAAACATGCTGATGCCTATCAGACTAAGTCACCCACATGATCAGTTATGTGTAACAGGTATTTACTACGGTGGGAAGGAATGCCCTTGCATTTGGGTGGTTGTTCGTGCTTCTGAATTTTCTTTATAGATGGGTCCTGTATGACCAATTCATTTAGTGGCCTGATGATGAGCATTTAACTAATCATTATTGCCCATTTCATGAGTATTTTTTTTCCTCAAGGAATTGGCAGCCTTCCCCACCTGCCTGTAATACTAAAGTTAATGGAGATGTATACCCACAACAAGGGCAACATTTTATTTGCTTGCATACTTTATTAGCATATATGGTCTCAGCAAAGACAATCTGCATTAAAACGCTAAATCATATTAGTCCTGATATGATCATAGGCCCTGGGACTAGCAGTCTTCTGAAAAGTCTATAATGTCTGAGAGAGATGGTTTCTTCACAGTTCAAGGAGACAATGGATTTCCTCAGCCACAGCATCTTCTCCATCTCTCTGTCCTGTCTGTCTCTGTCTCTCTTTCTCTCTGTCTCGCTGTCTCTCTGTCTCTGCCTCTGTCTCTCTGTCTCTGTCTCTCTGTGTGTGTGTGTGTGTCTATCAGTGCGTGAGTTTCTCATTTACACCAACTGAAACCAATATATACATGTTATTTCCTACTACTTGATCACTGTCATTGTTTCCTAAAGCTTCCTCCCTAGATATGTTTTTTCCATGTAAGTTTAGAGTATGTGACTATAGGCTCGTGTATATGTACAGGAGTGTATGTGTGTGTGTGTGTGTGTGTGTGTGTGTGTACATGTGTGCAAGTGTGCATGTGTGTGTATGTGTGTGTTGGGGGCAGAAATCAAACTTGTCATTACTAGAGTGCCAGTCATCTATTTTTTCAGATTTATGTATTTTTATTTATGTGCATGAGTGTGTGTATTTGTGTGTGTATCAGGGGGTACTAAAGAGGACATCAGATCCCTTGGACCTGGAGTTAGAGGCTGTTGTGAACCACCTAACATAGGTTTGGAAACCAAACTCTGGTGCTCTATGAGAGAAGTATATACTCTAACACACTAGTCTTTGACTCTGTTATCTTCTTGATTTCTTTGGACTATCAGTGTTCCATAAAGGTGCCTCTGTGAGATTCTACTGGACCACAGCATCTGTCCAATAGAATACTTTCATTAGCTTGTGCCCTAGTAGGACACACTCAAATGATGTCTCTCATATTAACTTGTGTTTTGTCATTTGCCCCCATAATTTAAATCCTTAGGATAATAAGGACCTTTTAAAAATTATATTTTGTTTATTGTAGCCTATGCTGGCCTTGAACTTTGTAGTCCAGGATGTTTGGGGATTGATGTTCCATTTGCTTCTGCCTTGGGATGACAAGCGTGAGTTGCCATGCCTGGGAAGAAACTTTATCTTGATAAAGTGACTATTTGGACACATCATTTGCTTCTGGGTTGTGAACCTAAAGGAAAAAATAATCTGTTTTGTCTTCAGGAAGCTTATTATTTCTAGGACAAAATGAACTATTCAAGAAAAGAGGAGTTTAGAGATACTCCGAACCAAAGTCAATGAAAAGGCATGTGTGTGGTGCCTCTGCTGCAGGACACCACCAGGAAATGGGACTACTTAAATTATTTGGGTTGGGCAGTTGTGGTGCACACCTTTAATCCCAGCACTCAGGAGGCAGAGGCAGGTGGATCTCTGTGAGTTCGAGGCCAGCCTGGGCTACAGAGTGAGTTCCAGGACAGGCTCCAAAGCTACACAGAGAAACCCTGTCTCAAACGCAAAAACAAAAACAAAAACAAAAACAAAACAACAACAACAAAAAAGATTTGGGAAGGTGGGAGTAGAGAAGTCTGAATAGAGATGGCATAAAAGTTCAGCTTTGATGTGACAGCCTGCTCTAGCTCCTGTTTGGAGAATTTGCTTCATATCAGTGATAACACACAGGAAACAACAGCTCTTTCTCATCAGAGAAAGAGAGAGAGGGGAGAGAGAGAGAGAGAGAGAGAGAGTTAGTTTTATGAGTTTACCAGCTATCTTATTTCATCTATTCTAGTAAAGGGAATATTGGCCCAATGTATGAGCTAATAACAATTTTATAAATAAATTGTCTAGTGTGACATAATAAATGGATCCCCTCTCCTCTATAAATTATAAAATATGTTTTGATTAAAAAACAAATAAATCCTTCATATCTATGACACAAATAGAAGTAATAAATGGGAAGAATTTTTTCCCTCCTAGGAAATTGAATCATATACTTGGATTGCTTGGCTGCCTGTCAAGAAAATATCTTAACTGCCCATGCACTGAAATATCTTGGAGGCAAATAGCACTCATGACAGAAAGCTAGCAATGAAATCAACACGGGGCCCTCTGCAGACAGTAGGCCAGTGTGGTGAAGGCCTCTGGTGTTCATGGGCTTCTTATTACTGTCAATTGTGTTAAAATTGGCCAAGTCAAACCGCAGAGTATTCTTCTACCTACCAAATACCTCCAGGGCAAGAAAGAAAAGTGGGAATAAAAACATTAAACAAATCATTTACTCTTTCAGAGAAAGAGTAAACTGTATGTTGGAAAGCATTTTTTTTAAAACAAAGTACCTTTAAAAATAGCTTCTTTGATTTACAAAATAAAAGAGTATCTTTGGTTTCATTTACAAGTCAAATATATGAACCTTTTTAGGGGGTTGCTATAAAAATCTAAAGGAAATCAATATGTTTTTATATGGACAATATTATGTATAAACAAGTTGTTTCATGGACTAACATTTGTTTATATTTATGAAGATATAGCATCATATGTGCACTGAGCCAAATATACTTGCATGTGTAAAAATCTGTGTGAAGAAGAGAGGCATTTGTATCCTTCTTGAGGAGAAACATTTTTTACAGAATTATGTTCACTCTGCTGATTAGGTGATTCATTGCCATGGCTGTTGTATATAGAGAGGACATTAGGTGTTAAATTGAACATGGTAGGTGACATCTCCACATGTAAGCTGGTTTTCATAGTATGATATCCTGAAGTCTCCTGCATAGATAAAACACCAGTAAATTCAGAGATAAATTCTATCTTAAACAAATGAAACCTGTTTTCTTGGATCACTATCTTCTAGTGGAACAAAACAGAAATGGATGTATGGATGTATAAAATAATGGGAAAGTCCAAAGTAACTGATAGGTGGCTTTGTGTGTGTTTAGAGAGAGGTGCCCTGATATCATGTTTACTGATAAAAACCTGGCATCCCAGGAGATCAAGAATATGGAAGAAGAAGACAGATTTCCCATAGAAGCTGTAGGTAGAATGGGTTCTGGAGCAAAACACAAAATGATTCAAGTCCTGGTTATTAGCACACATGGCCAAACAACACTTCAAATTTGGAAACTGTAGGTTGATTATTTATGATTCTTAATATGTAGGATTTCTATGAGAAATGAATATAGAAAAATATGCTATATGCCAAGTAGCATTATATCTGTTTGATGTGTCTAATTGACAAGTCTATAGAACACATTCAATCAAACACTGACCTAATATTATGGTTTGAGAGAAAATGTATACCATTTTAACACATGAGCTTATAGGCTCATGTGTCAAAGCCTAGGACCTCAGGTATATTCTTGAAACTTCAGGAACTGGAGTCTAACTAGAGGAAATAAGTCACTGGAGGCACAATCCTGGGGTTATTCCATATTTGGTTGTATCTTGCTTCTTTCTGCTTCCTTGTCTACCATGACATGAACAGCTTCTTCTTCCCCTGACCCCTAGAGTTGTCTATTCTGCCTTTTCATAGGGCCAGAAACATGAGGCAACTGACTTTGAAATAGACCCTCTGAAATCATGAACGAAGATGAATACCTCCTACCATAAACTGTTTTTTTCTTTCCCAAGCATTTGGTCAAAGCATCACAGATTCATCTCAGTGTTTCTGGGGAGGTATTTTATAGAAATTTTACCCTCTATAATCAATTGACATCCAGTAAAGCAGATTATTCTGTACTATGTTACCAATTCTAATTAAACCAGTTGAAATGATTTGAGATCAGAATTAAGTTTTCCCTGAGGGTTGGGAAATTCTCTAATAGACCACAGAATGAACTTCCATTGAAGGTTCTGCCTTTCCCAATAGCCTGCCTTGTGGATTTGGGAATGCCTATCCTTTGCAATCATATAAACTGATAACTATTATCTATCAATATGACATCTATTGATTTATATTGCTCTATAGGAACTGTGACTAATGGAAGTAAGTGTCCTAAATACTTTTTCCTAATAGTCAAAATATGAAGGGAACTATTTCAGTTTTACTGCAAAAGTTGGCAGAAACAAATATTTGTTTTCATTGACTTCCTAAGATTAAAATAAATAATGGAAATGTGCACCTGGGATTATTTTCAAATCTTTTCCTGTTAGTGTTTTCTGTGGATTCATAGATTTACAGAGCAGACATTACACATTCAATCTAATTTTGAGGAGCTCTGACTTGAGGCAGGTTGTTTCCTGTCACTAAGACGGGGAAAATTTGGGTGTCAGCATCAATGTTTGATGCAGAATTCATTGATCTTGTACCAGGCTCTGTTCTCAGCAATAACCTAGGCTACACATTCATTGAATCTTTATCGTAAGCTTAAGCAGTGAGCATCACCATCATTCTCATATTCCCATTGGGAGAATCTGAGGCCTCAGGGTTTAACTTTCTTGCCCTGTAACATAGAAAAGTCATGTCATGTTGGCTTTATACAGCAGTGTAGCTAAAGAATGAAAGCTCCATTTTTCATGTCTCTGTTCTTAGGAACACTGGAAGACAGGTAGGTCACTGAAACAGGCATATGCAAACTCATAGTGTCTAAATAATATGCCTGTTAGTGAGGCAAGACCAAGAGTAGAGAAAATGATTGAGGCAATCTGTGGGGGAGGGACCCTGAAAGTAGGAGTTATATAATTTGTTCACATAAGTACAATATCTTAGACCTTTTGATAGCTATAAACTAGCTTAGTGCCCAATACATGCACCTAGCACCTATCTTGAATTGCTCTACTATTGAGCTACATGCCCAGGTTAATCTCTCTTTGTCTCTCTGTCTCTATGTCTCTCTCTTTCTGTCTCTGTCTTTTAGTCTCTGTCTCTGGTGTGTGTGTGTGTGTGTGTGTGTGTGTGTGTGTGTGTACTCATGTTCATGTGTGTGTACTCATGTGGAGACCAAAAACTGATGTTGAGTGTCTTCATCAATTGCTTTCTACCTTATTTTTTGAGACAGTCTTTCACTGAGCCAAAGCCCCAGGGATCTTTGTCTTGTCTCAATATCCTCAGTAATGGGATTGCAAGTACCCGCTACTGCTGTGCCAAGCTTTTTATTTGGATGCTGAAGGTTTTAACTCAGGTCCTCATGGCTGTACAGCAAACACCTTAACAACTCAACCATCTTCTGAGTCCTGGTATAGGCTTAAAGCTCTGCTGGTGTGTCTTGTCTTGGCTGACTATCGGGTGCTGTTGCCTGTCCTCACTCCCTTCTGTTTTCCATCTCTATCCTCTTGGGAAGACAAGCAGAGGCAGATGGTGGGATCTGCTTTTTCTAATCAGATGCTCACATTTTCACCACACCATTTCTAACTTCTCCATAGTGGAAGCAGCTGTTTGAGCTTTGTTGCAGTGACAGCAATCAAGAGTGCTACTGCTTCATGTGTGTCCCTATCTTTGATTAGAGAAGTTTGTCCACCTGCTTAAAGGTGAGGGACCTGAGACCTAATGACAAAAACCAAGGCCCTGCTGATGGAATTCATTTTTTTCTGCTCCCTAAGGCTGCTTGGTTCACACCCTAATATATTGCTTTCTTGCTCTTGGCATGTGCCATATTGTTAATCTCTTATGTTTTACCTTTTCTGCCTTTTCATCACCCACATGCTTGATTCATGGCTTGTTTATCAGATTCCATGACTCCCATCCCCATCCCTCAAGAATAGGCAAGGTAGCAAGCAGGTGAGTAAAGGTGGCTATTTCCTGGGTAGATTAGCTGCACATCAGTCAGAAAGCTTGACTCAAGCAAATCTCTTAAAGGGTAAGCCAAGAGTGTCAGGCTTTTAAATAAGAAACACTGGGTGTTTTGTGTAAGTTAAATACAAGTAAGCTTGGAGGACATGAAGAGAATTGCTTTACTTGAGTCTGATAGTGTTTGAAACTTTCCCATTTCACCCTTAATGCTAGCACGTAATCACATTAGCCTTTAAGAGCGTCGGGGCTCTGTGGGGAGGCACTGTGTTGCACTGAGATGCCTCCAAGGTTTTAATTCTCTCTAACAGCTTCCCACTATAAAACAGCTACTGAATCTGAAAGTCATTGGGAGTGATATGGGTGCATCTTGTTTATACACCATCTTGTGGAGGCTTTTCAAGACCTAGTGATTTCAGATAGAGTCATTTTCCATATTGAAAGCTGAAGCCATTAGCACATGGAGACTTGTTTATGGATGGCTGTCAATAAAGTAGCAAATAAGATCATTATCTTCTCACAATTTATTAAAATCATACATTTGTTACAGATCTAATTAATCAGTTGAAGAAGCATAAAAACGGCTTCACATTAAATAAGAAAATAAATCCTGATTTTTTTTTCCATTCTGAGTTTTGGCTTTTTGTTTTCAAGCAGGGACTGAACTCTTGGCCTACTGGGCAAGAATACAGCTACTGAGGTATAGCCTAAGCACATTTTATATTTTTGTTTTTATGTTGATAGAGTCTCTTTCATTTGTCCCTGTTGACCTTGAACTCACTTTGTAGTCTATGAAGGCCTCAAAATTGCAATCCTCCTGTCCTACTCTCTTGGTGGCAAGGATTACAGGCTTGCTCTACCAGTTACAACTGCATCCTAAAAGTTACATAAAAAATAAAATCACACTACAGATTATGGCAACTATTAGTTTAAAATACTTCTTAATTTTTCAAGAGAATTCATTGTAGAAAATCTCCAATTAAGTATTCTATGTTCACTTTTATTTGTTTCTTGGAATTAGAATTAGAACTTTAAAAATACTTACATTACATGAAATAAATCCACACTCTTCTGCTCAACATTTTCCCACATAGATAATTTTGGAATGTGGTCAAACTGTTCTCATCTATCTCCATATGATGCTATAGTGCAGCCTAAGGGGACAGGTTACTATAGTTCACATATTAGAAATGCCTGATCTATGGGCTGCTCTTCATATCAATTCAAAAGAGCATCATCCTTGCAAGATGCCACTTCTGACAACATTCTGAGGCTACCTCAAAGGCTAATTTAAAAGAAAAATTATAGTTATTTATTTATATTTATTCGAAATTGGTAGAGATAGAACTCAGGGCCCCATCCATGCTAGATAAACGTTCTATTATTGAGCTATATTAACAATGAAGGAAGTGTATGTGTGTATATTATATGCCTGTGTGAGTTCATGTGCATATCCTCATGCTTGCATAGCAATCACTTAGCAGGGAGAGCCATCTCTCTAGACTGTCTGATTATTATCTTTTAAAGAAATAATAGATCCACTGTTTCATTCAGCAAATTGTTGGGAATTACTTTTGAAGGTAAGTAGGTCACTTATGAGTCATCTACCCACTCTTCAATTATTGCAGCCATTTAAATGATAATTGCTATTCTAATTCCACTGGGACCCTGAGGATGAAAGGACAGGAGGTAAATAACTTTCCAAGGGCACATTGTTGCATTTATCTAATTATATAAGAGAAAGAGGGCAGTATATGTCTGTGTCTCCCTTTACATACTTAGTCCACTCTGTGAATTAGGAATTTCATAGCAGCAGCAGCTCCAGGCCTGGATTACTGCACTACACTCAAATTTGGAACCTCTACAGAGTCACCTTTATACTACAGAACCATGCCTTTATCATCATATCAGCCTGCTCCAACTTTCTGTATTATTTGTTCATTTCTAGATGAACCAACCTGCCAACGTCTTTGGGGTAGAAATGGATGTGCTCCACAAACACCTAGTGTTATCTGTTGGAACTTTTAGATTCCATTCCCTCAGTTTTCTAGTTGGACAACAACCCAATTTCCTTCTCTCAAATAGCATCTGGTTATGACTGCTAAGAGGGTGCATTGTTTTTCCAAAGACATAAAGTCTTCAGGGTATTGGAGGTCTTTGTGCAGTGATACTCCAGTTGTGGAGAGTGGGTGCATGGCCATCTTCCTAGGGCTCACTTCATGGTCCTGTTAATCTTTCATCTTCCCCTTTCTACTGTCCAAAGACAGAGTCAGAGAATAAGATGTGTCTGATGACTGCACCTGACCCAAATCTACTATGCTCCTCAGTGCAGAGTGACCCTTACATGATGTTATTGGGTTTCTGAGCCTCAAGTCAAGGTGAAAGAAGGAAACTGGAATTAAAGCTATGGCAAGCTCAAGCCTCCTGTAAACTTTAACAAAGACTCCAGTGACAGTCAGACCACTATGTAACCAGAAGGTATCATCTAGTGATTGAGATATGCCCAGTTTGGTTTCTTTCTTTTCTTCCTTCCTTCCTTCCTTCCTTCCTTCCTTCCTTCCTTCCTTTCTTTCTTTCTTTCTGTTTTTCTTTTTTCTGCCTGCTATTCAGTTTCACTCTGGAATAGTTTCTCATTGAAGAAGCTGTAAGTTCAAACAGTCAGCCCACTCTATTTTCCTGGGTGCCTGTCAAAGAGACCACCATCAACGAAGAGCTGATTAATATCCATAGAAATTATTTTCAAATCCAAAATTCAATATTCAGAGAGGTTCCCCTACAAAATAAGGTCCTGAATCTTTATTATATTTATCCTTATGTCTTGAGTACATTCAAGTTTCTTGAACAAAGGATAGGTATACAATAACTTGCCAGATAAATGAGCAAGTTTTCCTAGAAAGGATGGAGTTCTGTTAGATCTTCCCTCTCTATTAAATATGTGTGTGCACATTCAGAGGCATAATTTGAAGGAATGGAGGGATAGAGCTTCTGGGCACCCAGGCCAGGATTGAGAAGAATGAAGAAGTGTAGTGAGAAGTTTTCCTGTGTCTCGCCTGGCTCACAGTCAGGACAAATATCTCTCAACCACAACCCACAGCTGCTTGTAAAATAAACTCTCAGAAACATTTATTAATTATGAACTGGATGGCCTATGGCTCCAGCTTCTTGCTAGCCAGCTCTTATAACTTAATCCATTTCTATTAATCTATAAATTGCCATGTGGCTGTGGTGTTACCAGTCTGCTGGCATCTTGCTGCTCCTTGGGTGGTAGCTGGCGTCTCCCCACCCCTCCGCCCTTCTTCTCTCTGTATCTCTACTTGGATTTCCCACCTGGCTGTAAACTTTCTTGCCATAGGCCAAAACAGCTTTATTTACTAACCAATGGGAGCAGCATATATTCACAATGTAGAGAAAGACATCCCACAGCAAAGAGGCTAGGCTTAGAGGACCACACTGGGTGTTTGGGAATTGAGATGCTTGGACTTGCCATTTTTTTCATTAGTTGGCAGAATGAGGAAAGACACATTGGTTGGAAGTCCTCTCTAGGAAGAAATGCCTCTTTCTATCTCAGAAGCAACACAAGAAGCACTTAATTACCCCCTGCAGGGTAGAAATTTCATACCTGTCCCTGGGCCAGGGTAGAAAGGAACAAGGATTTTACAGGGTATCCCAATGTCAATTTTGTACATACAGCTGCTGGGACTCTCTCTAGGAAGAGTTAATTAAAATTACCTGAAAGCATTAGTGTTTCCACATCCATAAAATAGTTATTTTCCTACTGCAATTTCATCTGAAATTTTGTGTCAGCTCACTTCCCTGTTTCCATTGATGACAGTCAAAAAGACCACCATCAACAAATAGCTAATTAACTCCTTGAAATGATTTTTAAATCCAAAATTCAGTGTCCAAACTCTCCTAAGCAAGATCAGTAGGGAAGTTTCTCACAAAACAAGGCTCTGAACTTTATCCCTGTGAGTAAATGACTGTACCATAATATTACGAAGCTATTGGTTTCTATATTTCTACACATTCAGCAAGTTTAAGAAAACATGTAGCATTTGCAAAAGCATCAGAATTGAGGATATTGTGAATGCATTGTTGATAGTTTCATCACAAAGAATAAATTTTTATAAACTAGAATAAAATATATCTATCATCAACATGTCAAATACTAGAGCTTAGAACTACTAAAAATTTTGATTCATAACACTTAGGACTTTAAGTTTATTGTTTTTCTCCTATGTATAAAATGTGTTCCAAGACATTTCACATGTTTAATACTGTATGATTGGCTCTAAAATATAAATCATTAAAGGTTGAGACACAACACTAGTTGCCAAGTGGGAAAGAAGTACTGACATATCTCCCCTTTAGCAAACCATGGCCTCTGTGTCCTCCTTTCTCTCCAAAAACCTCTGCTTCTGCAGACAAATGACCTTAGGAGAATGGGAGAACCTGCTGGTGTGGCGACAAAAAGTCAAAGGCCCCCATTTAGTTTTAAGTCATTTGATCACCTTGTATGAACTTCACTGGGAGCTGTAGAGTTTTCCTTCTCACTTTTATTTTGCATTAAAATACATGCACATTTTGTACATTTTGCCTGATTTTGGAAATGTATTTCCAAAATGAATAATGATGACATTCAGGTAGAGGGAATAACTTTTACTTCTTCACTGTGTGTTTTCTGACCAGTTCTTCTTTTCCTATTTTCCCACATTGAGAGGTTGTCTCACAAGCTTAAACTCTGATACTCAGTGTTCTAAGATACAACAGATTTATTTAAACTATCACTTTACATCTCCCCTCTATCATTCAACTAAAAACTCCAAAATCCCTCTCTCTTTAACTTCAAATTGACTATTTAAGATTGCTTTCCCAACCAACACTAAAAGGCCTTTCAGAGAGAGGCAGGTTTTGTTTTTGCCTTCTACTGCCATAAACCTGGGGATGGTGCCATCTGCCTGGGGATGGAGAATCTGTCACCAAAGAAAACTAGGATGACAGAGAGAGGACATCTGGGACATGAAAAAGTAGGAGACAATGGAGGTTGTCAGATGGGACAAGGAATATCAGGAGTGTGTGGAAAGTTTGAGGTGAAACGAAAATCACTAAAAACATGCTTTGTTCAGAAATGCCAAAATGATATCTAATGCCCTACATGCTAAGCAAAAATCGAATGCTGGCAAATGGGAATCTACATGTGCAGGATGTTAGCCATGGGCATAGTGACTCCACTTCTCTTCCACGTTTTTTTTTTTTTTTTTTTTTTTTTTAACCACTGCTCTTGCCAGCTGTAAGCTTAATCTAAAGGGAGTGTTCTTCGCAAACTAGGTGTGCTCATTGCATTCCGCACTTAGACAGAGACCTTAACGTTAAATCTCTCTGGAGAGGTTGGCATTGTTACAAAATAGTAGTTGTTTATCAGGAGCTGGTATATCAAAAATCCCAACATATGGCAGTTTTGGAAGAAGTTGGTTATCACCACCAGGGGCCACTTTGGCAAAGAAGCCAAGGGTACAGCTAAACAACCTTTAATATGTAAGTCACCACCCACAATAAAGAAGGAAGCAAGCCTGCTGTTGAGATAGAAACCCTGGCAGAGAGCTCTGGCGGCGGTCACTGGCAGCAATCGCTGGCCATGTGGGTCAGTAAGAATTTGCTGTTGCCTTCTTTCCTCAGTTCTCCACCTTCCAGTTTGTCTTTAAAGAAGCTGCATGATAGTAATCAAAATACTTTGATATCCACATTAGGTTAAGAAGACCAGCAATTCCTTCCTTAGAAAATGTTTATTTGTTCCTAATTATCATTCCTAGACCAAAAAAAAAAAATAATGACAGAAATATAAAATGTGGAGAATTGTTCTCATGTGGGAAGGCCTCTACTTTGGGAGATATCCTAAGTACTGTGTTAACTAAGTTGGCCAAAACCATAATTTCATAGGACCTGTTTGAAGGGCAGGTAGAGCTTTGGATGACACTAAAGCCGTGTTTTAGATTTTGTTCCATAGACAAGATCAAAGCTTGTGGTTCTTCAAAGACTCCTAACATTGCCGGAACAGCTCCCATTTCTAATGGCTTTCATTAAACTGAGGCAGGTAGCTATGAATGTGATATACCTCATCATGGAGATTTCTCTAAAACTACCTGCATGGAAGAAAAGGAAGTCAAGAATGAATCCTTGAGTTAGCTCCCTCAGCCCCAACCCACCCCCACACAAAAACTAGTGCAGGTATCTATGTAGCAGGAATCTTAAAGAGTCTTATTAATAAAATCAAACCCGAGGCCAGTTATTGGGGTGAATGCTGGAAGATCAGAGAAGCAGAACAAGCCACAGCTACCTCACCTCGCCAGTTCCTCAGCTGGTCTTGTTTCCTCAGACTGGATGCCTCTGAGTCCTCATCCAGAATGGATCTCACCTGAACTGTGCTGCTCCAAAGCCTAAAACCTTAACCAGCCAAATGCTGCTAGTTTCTGGTCTTTATGCCTTATATAATCTTTCTGCTATCACTCCCTGGGATTAAAGGTTGGATTTCTGGGATTAAAGGCGTGTGTCACCATGCCTTACTGTTTCAAATGTGGCCTTGAACTCAGAGATCCAGAGGTATTTCTGTCTCTGAAATGCTAGGATTAAATGCGTGTGCTATCACTATCTTCATGTTTAATGTTGTGGCCGCCCTGTTCTCTGGCCCCAGATAAGTTTATTAGCCTGCACAATATTTTTGGGAACACAACACCACATAACTATAGTATCCTTTATTGGGTTTATTAATGGTCTGTCTCAGAACTGCCTATCTAGGACAGCTCCCACAGTGAGTAGGTAGTAATTGTGTCTGTGGGTGTGAACAACTCTTGTGTTGTGTGCTAAGAATGCAAGAGACTACCATTTGAATCCTACTCTGCTACTCAGCACAGCCCAGTAGGAAGTGAGAGCTTTGGACAGAAGAACTGTAAGTCTCCTCTGCAAGATCAAGTCAAACGCAATCTTGCTATAGAGGAGAAAATGAGCCATCCTGTAATTGCCACGGGGATTAACTGAAAAATGCTGTCTCAAACAAACAGTCTCAACCATAAAGATCACGATCAATCAGTCAGTTGATTATCCTTGATTTTTTTTAAAAATTATTTTTGTTCCTCTGATTACTATGTCTGCTGTATTATTAAACAGTAGAGGTAGAGACAGTGTCTTTTTTTAATAAGTAATTTTTTTATTATTATGTGTTTTAAATTTTATACATCAGCCATGGGTTCCCCTGTCCTCCTCCCTCCCGCCCCCAATCCCACCTTCCCCCCAGCACCTCCCCTCCATTCCCATGTCCTCCAGGATCAAGGCAACCCTGGGGATTCATTTAAACCTGGTAGATTCAGTACAGGCAGGTCCAGTCCCCTCCTTCCAGGCTGAGTAAAGTGTCCCTGTGTAAGCCCAAGGTTCCAAACAGCCAGATCATGCACTAAGGACAGATCCTGGTCCCACAGACTGGATGCCTCCCAAACAGATCAAGCTATTCAATGGTCTCACTTATCCAGAGGGCCTGATCCAGCTGGGGGCTCCACAGCCTTTGGTTCATAATTCATGTGCTTCCATTCGTTTGGCTATTTGTCCCTGTGCTTTTTGCAATCTTGGATTCAACAATTCATGCTCTTGCAGACCCTCCTCTTTCTCGACAGTTGGACACCTGGAGCTCCACATGGGGCCTGGCTGAGGATCTCTGCGTGAGCATATACCCAAGGAATGCTCAATCATACCACAAGGGCATTTGCTCAGCTGTGTTCGTATCAGCTTTGTTTGTAATAGCCAGAACCTGGAAACAATCTAGATGCCCTTCAAATGAAGAATGGATAAAGAAAATGTGGTACATATACACAATGGAGTACCACTCAGGAGAGAAAAACAATGACATCATGAGTTTTGCAGGCAAATGGATAGATCTAGAAAAAAAATCACCCTGAGTGAGGTAACCCAGACTCAGAAGGACAAACATGGTATGTACTCACTCATAGGAGGATACTAGATGTAAAACAAATATGACTAGACTGCTACACAACTCCAGGGAGGCTACCTAGAAAATGGGACCCTAGGAAAGACCCAGGGATCACCCAATGACAGAGAAATGGATGAGCTGTACATGAACAACCTGGATGACAGTGGGAGTAATGAAGGGCAAGATTTGAGGGAAAGAAAGCTTAGGGGATCAGGAGATCCCAGCTGGATCAAGAACAGAAAGGGAGAATGAGGAATAACAGACCATGATAAATGAAGACCACATGAGAACAGGAATAGACAGAGTGCTAGAGAGGTCCCCAGAAATCCACAATGATATATCCTCTGTAGACTGCTGGCAATGGTTGAGAGAAAGCCTGATCTGACCTAGTCTGGTGATCAGACGGCCAAACACCCTAACAGTCGTCTTGGAACTCTCATCCAATAACTGAGACAGTGTCTTAACCACCTGTAAAAGCCTTGCATAGAAGCTAGCAGTGAGTGGGTATGTTTTTGTGGTTGAACAGTTACCCTCAAAATATCATTTTGAAGTTCTAACTCTTGCTATGCCAAACCATGAATTCTTTGGGGATATAAGGTTTCTAGAAAGGTAATCAAATTAAATTGGGGTCATTAGGATGTTCCTATCTTAGTAACTGTTATCTTGCTGTGAAGACACAGCACAGCCAAGGCAAATTTGTAGACGAAAGCATTTAATTGGGGGTTTGATTTGAGTTTCAGAGGATTAGGCGATAATCATCATGGTGGGGCACATGGCTTCAGACAGGCAGGCATGTCTTTGGAGCAGTAGCTGTGAGCTTACATCTTTTTTAAAAAAAATTATTTATTTATTTATCTATTATTATTATTGTTGTTTATTATTATTATGTGTTTTAATTTTATACATCAGCCATGGGTTCCCCTGTCTTCCCCCCTCCCACCCCTTCCTTCCCCCCAGCCCCTCCCCTCCATTCCCATCTCCTCCAGGGCCAAGACTCCCCTGGGGATTCATTTAAACCTGGTGGATTCAGTACAGGCAGGTCCTGTCCCCTCCTTCCAGGCTGAGCTTACATCTTATTCACAAACTTGTGTCAGAAAGAGCATGAAGCTGGGCCTGGTATAGGCCTGGTGTAAATATGCAAATCATACACAGACACCCACCCCTAGTGACACTTCCTCTAATTAGACCACACCTCTAATCCTTCCCAAGCATTTCCACTAACTGGGGATCAAGTGTTCAAATATATGAGCCTATGGGGCCAGTCTCACTCAAACCACCATAGTTCCTGCTCATTATGATGAATATCAATATAAAAAGGAGAAATTTTTAAATAGAGACCCATGCATACAGAAGGAAGACAATTTAGGCTATTTAGAGATATAGGTAGCATCACGATTCACGTGAGGCTACTGAATGCTAGGAGAGCAACTTAGATCATAGTCTTCCTCATGCTTTTTAGGGGGATTCACTCCTAAGAGTATCTTGGTTTCCAACTTTGAGCCTTCAGAATCTCAAGACAATGCACTTCTATACTAAGCCACAGGTTTTGGTGTTTGTTACAGTGCCCCTAGGAAACCACTACAGTGTTGAACATTTATTTAAATTTGCTAAATAAAAGATGGAATGAACAGAGTGTTGTAGTCAGAAGATTTCGAAACCTTCCAGCTACAGAGTGTGCATGCAATTTTGCTTTGTAGAGTGTTTTTTCCCGTATATCTTTTAAGATCCAGAAAAAAAATATCTCCATAGTACTGTAATCCTTTCTCATCATTTTCAATGTGGCTAGATCTCTTGTGCATAGGTAAGTACACAATTGTTTCTCTTTCACCTGATAGAGACTCTTCTTTTGTCTCTTCTTAATGGCTGGATATCTTCCCTTTACAATTGTGGTCAAGTATGCATGAATTCTTCTGAACTGGAATTTGTAGGTGGCCTACCATGGCTCTCCACTCCTAAAGCACTTACTAGAATGCCCACAATGCTAGGCAAATACTTTACATTGAGCGACACCTATCCTACCTTGCTTGTCTAAATAGTTGTCCAGGCTTGCTTCTTCAGAATTTCTGTTTTCTTCTGAGACATTTTAACAGAATTTTAACTTTTACAAAGTGAAAAGGCCCTCTGGGTGTCTGTAGTTCTAACAATGATCCTGATTATCCCTTGGGATACTGGGAGACACAACCCTTAATATTCATCTATAAATATGCATATCATACACAAACGCCCACAACTGACTCTGACCACAGGAGGAGGAGGACTGCATTGAAGACACTTCTACCTAATTTGAAGACACTAAGACCAATAACTCACAAGATTTTTAGAAACTAGAACCCCAGTAAGTTGAGTTGATTATGGTTATGCACTTCCTATTCCATCATAAGTCACTAAGAATAATTAATATCAATAACTTGTACGAGTATTTATTCACCATTTATTTGATCCTAAAATGTTTTCATGAGGAATTTTTCAAACGTTTAGTTCCTCAACAGTGTTTGATGCTAAACTGAATAATTAGTACCACTTTATTCCAACATGATACAGAAACAGAACTGTTTTATCTTAAATAACCTTCCTAAATTAGTAAGTGGGATGGATCTGGAGGGAATTATACACCAAAGGGTAAAAATAACTTAATGAATACTGATGTATTAGAAAATTTTAATTAAATATAGTCTCATAATCTAATTTATTCTGATATTTTATTAATATACTTCTACATGTAATACCATAAAGATTATATACACAATCATGCAAAATTGTCTAATCATTTGAAGTTTTTATGGCAGCAGTCAAGTGTTTAAATGAAAAACAATGCTGGCATTTTCTTTTATCTGAATTATTATAATTCCACTAAGATATTTTCAACATCTCTGTGTGTTTGTGTGTGTGCACTTTCCTTTCTTACAGGTGAAAGAAGCCAGCACTGGAGACCCAGAGTGTGCCCAGAAATACTTGTCTGCTAGAGAGTTGTCTTAGGGTTTCTACTGTTGTTATTAAACACCTTGACCAAAAGCAACTTAGGAAGGAAAAAGGTTTATTTTGCTTATACTTTCACACCACAGTTCATCATCTAAAGATGTCAAGACATGAACTGACGAAGATGCCATAAAGGTGTACTACTTGCTGGCTTGTTGCTCATGGCTTGCTCAGCCTTCTTTTGTCTATACTCCCAGATCACCATCTCGGGAGTGGCACCAATCAGAAAGGGCTGGTGCCTCCTACATCTTCTTCTTCATCAGCCAGACTAGAGATGGATATTTCAAGCCACATGTCAAGAAAGCATCTGCTACTTGTTAGAAGATGAGGAAAACAGATCACTCTAGAAGAGGAACCAGAGGGTATAATGTTCATGGAATTGGAGGATCTCCAAGAGTCTTATAGTAGCAGCCACTTGGCAACTAGTACACTTGTATTAAGAAATGCTTCTGAATGTGGGTGACAGTCATGTGGCTTGATCTGTTGTGGAGCCCTTGGCAGTGGGATCAGGACTTATCCCAGGTGCTTGAACTGGCTTTTTGGAGGTCACTTCCTATGGTTGGACACCTTGCTCAGCCTTGAGGCAGAGTGAAGAGGCCTGGTCCTGCCTTACCTTGACATGCCAGACTTTGTTCACTCCACAAGGAGGACCTTACCCTCTCTGAAGAGTGGATGGGAGTGGGAAGGGAAGGGGAGCAGGAGAAGGGAGGGCAGGGGAACTGTACTTAGTATGTAAAATGAAAAAACTTAAAGAAAACAAGAAAAGAAATGCATACAGTCATCTCCACAGGCCAGTGTGCTAGGGGCATGTTCTTGATTGAAGTTCCCAAACGACTGTAGCTTCTTTCAAGTTGATATAAAACAGGCCTGCATGAAATTCAAACTTATAGCCTCATGCTTCCACTTTATCCACTGAACTACCTCCCCAGCCTCTACAGCAAAACTCATATTGTGTTATTTACCAAGAAGAGAGCTATTCATTCCGAGTTTTCGCAGAGAATGCCATACAGGAATTTGGTCAAGCAGGGGCACATCCATTTATTGAAAAAAGATGACTTCAAGGGATTGTAGAGTAAACTTTCTGATAACAGAAGTATTTGTGAAGGGACTAAACATATTTACATTTGATTTGATATAATCTAATTTTTGTTTCAAAATCAGCAAAGTGAGCCAATAACTATATCTTATATTCACAACCAGTTAAGGAGATGGTTGGAACTGATTTCTTTTTGGAACAATAAGAAATATTTCTTATATTTCTATTTCTAAACATAAAAAGCAAAACAAGCAAACAAACAAAAAATAAGTATGTACATTTTTACCACTGACTCCAGGCAACTGATCAGCAAAGAAGACACACCCACTTTCTGGACAACTGTGCCACCATACTCATAGTTTGTAATTCAAATAAGTCTAGTTCACTGCTGTGGTACAGAGTAGTATCCTCATTATCACCACATATACCAGAGTGACTCACAGGAACCAGAAACAAAAATCACTTATTTCGATTGTAGTTTACCGGGACATACTTACTAGTGACCTATACTCTGCTTTGTCCTTCTACAACAGGTCAACACTGGTAATGATTGATATCTGGCTAATTGGAAAGGTTGTTGATATCCATGAATTCAATGGTTGATCCCTATGGCTCTACAAGCTGTTATAAGCTCCATATTGTTGGTGCATGAATAATATATCCTTGGTGAAAATCATACTGAATTAACACCAATAGTAATCATTTGTTTGCTCTGCCAATATTTTAAATGTCATTAATACATCTGTACTAGTTGCCAAGAAGCTGCTACTGTAAGATTCTGGGAATTCCTCCAAGTCCATGAACGTTCTACCCCCTAGTTCCTCTTTTGGAGTGATCTGTTTTCCTGATCTCCTAACAAGTAACAAATACTTTCTCTTTATTTTTTCTTTTGGTTTTTTTCAAAACATGGCTTCTCTGTGTAGTTTTGGTGCCTGTCCTGGATCTCGCTCTGTAGACCAGGCTGGCCTCAAACTCAGAGATCTGCCTGCCTCTGTCTCCTGAGTTCTGGGATCAAAGGCATGTGCCACCATCATCTGGCAATAGATACTTTCTTGACATGTGACTTGAAGTATCCATCTCTAGTCTTACTGATGAAAAAGGAGATGGGGGAAAAGTAGCAAATCAGGTCTTCTTCTCACTATATTGAGTCAAAGTAGCAATGTCTAATTACTATGATTGCTTGTTGCAATGTCCATTTGTCTCTGGATAGTTGAGACAGTTTTTTGGCTTGAATTGTATAGGGGGGCTTCCAGGAAGTGGGATCAGAACCTGTTCCTAGTGCATGAGCTGGCTTTTTGGAACCTAGTGCCTATGGTGGGACACTTTGCACAGCCTTGGTACAGGAAGGAGGGGCTTGGACCTGCCTCAACTAAATGTACCAGGTTCTCCTGGAGGAGGTGGGAATAGGGGGTGGGTTGAGGGGAAGGCTGGGGGGGGGAGGAGGGAGGACAGGGGAAATCTGTGGTTGGTATGTAAAATGAATAGATAATCTTTTAATAAAAAATTATTTTAAAAAATGTAAGAGGATCAGTTGAATGTAGTAGTTTGTTTTCACATTTGAAAGAGACCTTTTGTCACATATATGAGAAGTGGTCAATGTTCTTTTCCATTTATTTTATTAAAAGTGTGATTTTAGTTGCAACTGACTTCTGAGAGCATCTAACTGTTTCCTAAGGATGTTGAACATCCTCAGGCATGCTTCCCTTTCATTACTGTGTAGCTCACAACTTCCCTATAAGCTGGCTCAATAATTTTCTACATATAATTTTCACAAACCAAAGGCCAGTAGGGAAATGCCCCAACATTCCAAACTGAAAGGATTGGTTCTCTATCTAACCAAGGGGGGGGGATGTTATCTTTCCTGTCCTTTCTGGGGAGGACAGTAATGAACTTTTTTTTTTTCATTTAAATTTTCTTTTTATTTAGTACAACCTAATGGCTGAAACAATATTTCCCTTATTAGAATGGGGCACTAGTTAAAACCAGCTTGTAAATTTGCGTATCTGAAATCCAAGGAAGAGAACCTTAAACCGTTGAAGCGCTAACAGAGTGGGGAGAGCCACAAATGAATTAGACAGAATCGGCGCTCACCGTAGTGGGGGCCGTTGCTTTACCACTGTAAGCTTGCATTGGCATTCTTAATTATACATACTATAAATATTATGTTCCAGAACTTTAAAGTTTACGTTGATCTGCCACTTCATAGTCAAAGCTTTGTCCTAGATTCAGATTTCTACTGATAATTGTCCTCACTCTGCTGTTCACCTAAATTGCTGCTCTTGGGAGTTTAGGTGCAGTTAAGGAATGGTGATGTAGTTGAGGAAGAGGAGGCTGACAAAAAGCTCACAGCAAGTATAGATAGATTAAGAAAAAATGAAATTTCTTATCAGGAAGTCTAGGTCACAAGTTCTCTGTAGCCTTTTCCAAAAATTACGTTTTGTTTTGTATTAGTCATGTTAAAACAGAGCAGCAAAAAACGGTGATTTGCCAGCTCCAGGGTGATATTTACTTTGGAATGTTCTGCATGTGAATGAACTAACAAATGACAAATACACCAGGCACAGAGAGCCTTTTTTTCCTCTAGGTTGCAACTCATTTTGGCCTGCAGCAGTGTACCCTGGAAATATTTCAGAGTGAGCTCTGGCAAATGGTTGATGACAAGCCTGGTCTTACATCTTTGTCTGGGTTAGGTAACAAACATCCCCCTTTGCTATTCGCAAGCTCCTTCCTCATCTACAGGAGCTAAACATGTAATTCTTTTTGACATATAGCTGCTTGTCTTTGGCCAAGATGGAGTCATGTTTCCTTCTGCCTTCTGATCATCCCAGCCTACAAAGAGGGAACAAGCCCCTTCATCAAAGGCAGGCAGTGGCTCAATAATCCTACCCAGGTTCCCGGGTATTGCTGCATCAGAGATAAGTGTGTTCCAAGCTCTTTCTACCATAGGTCATCTTGAGGATGCTAAAAATTTGTAAAGCACAAGAGGAAAAAGAAGAAGGCGGGTCAATATCTCAGCACATTTGTAAGATATTCAGGGGGCATGCGGAGACAGAGTGGGGAATTCTGTCATAAAGGAAGAAGACAGTTCATCCTGTGTGCAATCAGTTAGAAATAAAGAACTGAGCAGAAAACCTTCTCAAGTCTTATCCATAGTTTATTTTTCAACATTTACTTTTTAAAATTTATTGTGTATATATACATTTACACGAATGTCTGCCCTGGTACACGTTAACATACACACACACACACACACACACACACACACACACACACACAGACCCCACACTCATATACACACACATACCCTAGGCTGAAATAGTCAATGGAAAATATCAGAAATGGATAATGAATTTTTAATTTCAAATTATGAATGATTCTCTGTAGTGTCATGAGCTCTGAGATTATTTTACAAAATGCTAGTCATTCCTTTGTGTAATGTGTCTATGCTGTCTGGGTATACTACCTTCCCACTAATTACTAGGAGATACTTCAGCTGTCAGTTCGACTATCACTACATGCAACGTTTTTTGTTCATGAAACTCTTATTTCACTTCATAACACCCATAAGCTTCAAGAATAGTAAGGCTGCCAGTTCAGACATATCAAGAAGAACCTACAAAGTATTTCCTTTGAATGAAAAAATGCAAGCATAAGGAAATGTTGTGAAAAAGAAGTATCATATTCATATAACTTTCAAAACCGTATGTCATTATACTTCTGGTTCATTATTAGTTTTACTGTCAAGCTCTTGCTGTCCTTAATTTATACAGGAAGAAATGCAACCTGCAACCTACTATTCATTGGTTCAGACATCCACTGGGGGCCTTGGAGTAAATCCTGTGTGGATAAGGGGAGCTATGGTAGTGATAAGCACCCGGTGCTGCTCCTCTCTTCAGGCATGAACTAGTTCAGTCCATCAGCTAAGGTGTTAACCACAGCAGCCAACCTGCTTATTAGAGACTGATTTCTGCTACTCCTGGCATGGTCAAGGGAGACTATCTTTGCTGGTGGCATTTGTTTCCTTGTCCATCTCCTCCCAAGTCAGAAGAAAAAAAAGAAAGGAAGGAAGGAAGAAAAAGAAAAGAAGCTGAAGCCAGGCCAGGAAGGCCAGGTCTCCTGCCTTGCTTTTGCTCAACCCTATCTAACCCTGTAAAAATTGACTCTCCATTGGCTCAAGTTTACTCTTGTTACCATGGTGATTGGGAGCTTTCCCCCCCCCCCCATCATTTTTTTAACCCCTCTCTTTCTTCAACAGGAGATTTTTCAATTCACATCTTCTCCTTGGAGGCCTCTTAAACCCTGGCTTTTTCCTCCTTACTAACCAGTTTTCTTCTCAGACTCAAAAAAGTTAAAATATCCCTTCAACTCTGTCGCACCTTATTTGCATGCAACATCGCTTTGTTATTTCCTTAGCACGTGCCCTCATAGGAAACTGTACCTCACACCTTAATATACTCTGATCAAATATTTTAGCTGTATAATGTGGATGTTAGTATAGATTTTTAAGTCAACAAAACACTATTTATGTAACTTGCATAGACTTAAGTGGTTATAAAGATTTACAATAAAGGATCTGTAGGAATTAGTGGCCAAGACAGAGATTATTTTCAAAATTTCATTTGTGGGCTTGAATTGAAATCTACATAGCTATGCCATGCCCCAACTAAAATAAAGGGAGATGAGCAGAGTGATAGGAAGTGCATTTGTCTCCCAGTGTGGAGCAGGTGGATGACATTTTATAAATAGTCACAAGGAGGAAGCTAGTTTTTTTTTTTTTAACTAAGAATTTTTTTTTTATTAATTTTACATACCAATCAAAGATCTCCCTCTTCCCTCCTCCTGCCCCTCCAGCCTCCCCAACCCAACCCACTCCCCATTCCCTCCTACAAGAAGGTAAGGCCTCACATGGGGAGGTACATTTAATACAGTCAGGTTCAAGCCCCTCTCCTGCCTTAAGGCTGTGCGAGATGTTCCATCATAGGTAGTGGGCTCCAAAAAGCCTGCTCATGCACCAGGGATGGGTTCTGATCATACTGCCGGGGGGGGGGGTGAGTGGGAGGCTTTAAGCAGATCAAGCTACACAACTGTCTCACTAAGCAGAGGGAAGCTATTTTTTATGCTTTGACTTCCTGTTGATAAAGCAGCAGTGTTTGGGGTTTAGAAGTTGCTAAAGTTGCCTGAATAAGATCATTCATACTTTCTGTTCCAGTGAACTGTTGTTCTTTATAGAGGCAATCAATGTCACCCTCACCAGCACTGGATGGTCTGGAACCTCAGGCAAAGAGCTAGTGAATATGCACTTTTATTTATATTTTTAAATTGAGTGCTTTATAGTTCTAAGTCATTGCTCTGGATTTCTGCTTAGACTGTAGTTCCTGCCTTTATTAACCTGTCTACCATGCATAGCAGGCAATAAATAATATAGAGGTTAATTATCAAGAGAGGGCATCAGACTATTTAAACTAGCCTGGTTGTACATCGCAGTTATGTTGGGGGACATAAACCAAGAAGAAAGCAGCAGGAGCAAAATACTCTGATTCTTCAGTTCTACCCCAGCTCTCTAGGGATGAGTGTAGCTTGAGGTCTTCTCCATGTTCCGTAGAGGGTCCCCTTGTGGGTCTGGGTTAAGGAACAAGAACGGAGCATCAGCTTCACCTAGCATCAGGATCTTCTGGGTACCAACCTCCAGATATTCTGACTCAGGAGGTACAATGGGCCTCAGAATCTCCATTAACTAGTTCTCAGGTGCTGCTGAGTCTGTTCATCAGGGAAGAACATTTTTACAACTTAGTGAAGGATTCCCAAAGCAGGATCAGAAGGATGCATGAAAAATTAAAACAAAAACAAAAACAAAAACAAAAACAAAACAGACCACCATAAAGCATTTGGATACTTGGCATCTGAAAATACCCAGAAGAAGAAAGAACATTTGGAAAATTGAAAGATGTAATTGTGTCTGACCTGATGTTAAGAGTTTGCAGATGTATCCTTGAAGTGGCAAAGGAACAACATATCTGGGTGACATTATAAACACTATCAAGGAGTTGGACTTTATCTTGCAGTGTGAATGGTAACCTACTAGATAGAGGACCCTACATGGAGAGAGAACATTCTCTGATTCTCATCTTAGAAAACTAACACAGTTTCCCCCCACACTTAGAGTCTCTTCCAAATACTTCTAGTGGCAGAGTAAAGTAGAAACATTGATTTAAAAACCAATCCACAGAAGTCTGTGATTGAGTGGTGAGGTGCTTAGGTGTGGGAAGAATGAAAGAAAACTTGTGCTTTGGGTTCAGATGGCTGGATAGATGGTAGATGTGGAACAAAGAAATTGGGTCAGAGATACACAAGCCACTTGACTGTCAGAAAATTACCCAATGACCTGAAAATTCATATTCTTCATCAGTAAAAGAGGACTACACACATGTAAGTCATGGGGTGATGTGCTCTATGGGTTAAATGAAGTCACGAATAAGATATATAACAGAACTTGGTAAGCTGATCCTCTGCTTCCTGCCTTCAGTGTTTTATCTCTTCTTGGTCCCAGTGGGTGCAAAGTACAGACTTCCCAGCACATTGCTTTACACTCCTGACAGTGCGGCTGTAGTTTACTCCCTTCAACCTCGAGTATCTAATCTCTTAGTTTTAGTAAGGAAACAAGAAAAACAAAGGAGGTGTCATCACTGGACGAGAACCAAAGAATAGAACAAAGTCATTTATTGAAAATAAAATTAAAAATTCAAAAGTGATTCCTGAAGAAAATATTTCTAAAAATAAAGTCAAAGGTAGTTCCTTGAAGTGAAGTGACTCATTGCCTCACACAAAAAGATTGTTTAGTACATATACTGGAGTTTGCTTATTAAAGATGCTTGATGGACAGGGCTAACTCATCCTTCTCATGCCAACTCTTATCAGAACGTTTCTGTGTGTGGTTAAGCCCCAGAGGAAATTATTTGACTTGTGATAGAACAAATCTACCCAATGATCGACAATCTTTCCATAAAGTTTTATGCTACGTAAGCCCTATCAAGAATGGAATCTGCTGGCCATCGCACTGTTCTATCCCCTCTTCTCTCACTCTAGTGTGATGAAAATTGAACCCCATATTGTCAGGTCATTTCCTGGCAGTGGAGCCAATGAATTATTAGGCACAAACAAACTCACAGATGAAAGTTCTTGATTTTGTGTCTCAGTTTATAAGAGGCATATTCTGCTTTAACCTGGTCTAAGGAACATGTTCCTAGGGTTTGTCTTTACTTTTTAATACCCTTATTTCTTTTATGATTAAGTAAGCAGACTTCCAAAGAAAAGGAAATGATAATAAATTAAAAAGATTGGGGGCTGGGGAGATGGCTTAGTGGTTAAGAGTACTGACTGCTCTTCCAGAGGACCCAGGTTCAATTCCCAGCACCCACATGGCAGCTCATACCTGTCTGTAACTCCAGTTTGAGGGGACCCCTCACACATACATACACACAGGCAAAACACCAATGCACATAAAATAAAAATAAATCCTTTTTTTCTTTTCTTTTTATTAAGAGATTTTTCTATTTGTTTAACATATCAACCACAAATTCCCCTGTTCTCCCTCCTCTCACCCCCCATTCCCACCTCCTCCAAGGCAAGGACTCCCCTGGGGAGTCAGCAGAGCCTGGTATATTCAGTTGAGGCAGGTCCAGCCCCCTCCTCCCTGTACCAAGGCAAGTGTCTCAGCATAGACACTAGGTTCCTAAAAGCCGGTTCATGTACTAAGGACAGGTCCTAGTCTCACTGCCTGGGGGCCCCCTAAACAAGCTAGACAACTGTCTCACTTATCCAAAGGGCCTAGTCTAGTTCCTTGAGGGTTCCTCAGCTGTTGGTTCACAGTTCATGTGTTTCCACTAGTTTGGCTAGTCGTCTCTGTACTTTTTCCAGTCACGGTCTTGATATCTCTTGCTCTCCTTCTCTCTCTGGCCGACTGGACTCCTGGAGCTCCACTGGGGCTTGGCCATTGATCTCTGCATCTGCTTCCATCAGATGAGGGTTCTATCATGACAGTTAGGGTGTCCGGCCATCCAATCACCAGATTAGCTCAGCTCAGGCACCTTCTCAATCATTGCCAGTGATCTATAGTGGAGTCACCTTTGTGGATTCCTGGGGACCTCTCTAGCACTCTGATTTGGAGCATACTTTAAAAATCCTCTTCCTCAAAATATTCTGTTTTGAATTATGAGATAAATGGCTCCAGAAAATATGTCTTTCTATTTGGTCTGATTGTGTGGTAATCCCACAGATGAACAGCTCAGCTAAGACCAGGACAAGTTAGGCTTAAGGGTAGGTCTCTGAAGACAAGCAGAAATGTCTTGTTTCCTAATTTGTCAAGAATGACTTTCAATCCCCCAAACAGCATCCATTCTAATGCATTATTTATGGAAAAAGAAAATGCTTTATTTTCTTAACTCTGCAAGGATTGGATGGGGTATGTCAGAGAGAAAAATATTATTGTTTCTTTTCCATGAATAAAATATTATTGATGCCAGCAAGTACGTGTTTGTTTGTGTGAGGGGGCCTATGATCTTTATTGACAGCTCTTGACATGTGTTATAGATTATAGATTATAACACTACAAAGGACCAAAGTTTTACACTGGTCTTTTCCTGGTGTGTGCTTGTGTTGATTACCCCAGTCAAAAGAAACACATTCTCTTTATGTGTATGTGTGTTAGTGTGTCAGGGTGTATGGATGTAGAGGTCAAGTATTGACATCTGGTGTCCTCTCATATAAGGTCTCTCCCTGAATCTGTGGCTTACTGATTGACTGGACTAGCCGGCCAGCAAGTACCTGAGATCTTTCTTTCTGTCTCTGCTTTGCAGGCATGGGATTTTGGGTACATGCCACCACACTTTTTACGTGGGAACTGGGGCTCTCAGGTCCTTACACTTTCATAGAAAGCACCTTAACCATTGAGCTATCTCTTAAATTTCATTGTGTCCCTTTTGAAAAAAATGCTGTAAACCATCCATGAAAAGAGACCTTTAAGACGGGCAGTGGTGGCGCAAGCCTTTAATCCCAGCACTAGAGAGGCAGAGGCAGGCAGATCTCTGGGAGTTCAAGGCCAGCCTGGTATACAGAATGAGTCCCAGAACAGGCACCAAAACTGCATGGCGAAACCCTGTCTTGAATAATATAAATTAATAAATTAATTAAATAAATAAATAAGGACTTTAGGTTGATATATGCAAAGAGCAATTTAAGGGAGTACCTGGTGGTGGTGGATACTCAATGTGTATCCCAATGTATATTCTTATTTAATATTCTTTTTCTCAAATGACTTCTCAGTTCAATGGCTGAGTCAAATCAACTGGATTCTGAAAGTTCCACTCATTTATTATGATAACATCTTTTCAAAGATGTGGCCTCATAAAAAGCAACATCTTCATGGTCCAATATTTTTTTTCTGGAGATATCTAGCTGACAAGGCAGAGATGTCTGGTTGGTGAAGGTTAATGACAGATACAGTTGTGACCTGCAGGGTGCAAGTGCAAGAATCTGGCACCTAATTTTGTTCCTTAAAACACTAAGTGCTTTGCAGTAAGTGGAATTGAACTTCAGCTTTGGTACTCATTAGCCTCATGTTCTTGGTCAAGTTATCCAACTTCTATGACCTCAAATTTGCTCATCTGTAAAATGAGGCTAATTATACTTATCTCCAAGTAGGTATTGCATCTTCATTAGGGGTATTCAATGAAATAGAATATGTGAGTAGTTCATTAGATTGGGAGGTAGATTCTTTTTACTTTGAAATTAGTGTTAGATAGAATTTCCTGCCACACTTCTATTTGGGCATTATCACATTTAGCCAGATCATTCTTTACAACCACAGTCTTGAGCTTAAGAAGACTTTCCAAGATTTATATACTTAGAACTTAAAGTTAAAATTGTCCATCTTTTACATGTGTATTCACTATTATATGATAACATTATTGGCATTTTCACAAATACAGTGACGGAAAAATGCAGGACCATAGACGATTCAATGAAATACTTACATTCTGAGTAGAAAGTAGGTGCTCTTCATTGAATTATTCATGATGTTAAATACCCAAGACCAATAGCTGAGGAGCCCCATGGTACTGGACTAGGCCCTCCAGATAGGGGAGACAGTTGTTTAGCTTGAACTGCTTAGGGGGGCCCAAGGCAGGCAGTGGGATCGGGACCTGTCCCTGGTGCATGAGCCGGCATTTTGGAGACCAGTGCATATGGAGGGACACTTTGTGCAGCCTTGGTGCAGGCAGGAGGGGTTTGGACCTGCCTCGACTGAATATACCAGGCTCTGCTGACTCCCCATGGGAGACCTTGCCTTGGAGGAGGTATGTAGCATTGATCTTAACAGGTCTTATTAATAAAATCAAACCTGAAGCCAGGTATTGGGATGAATGCTGGAAGATCAGAGAAGCAGAACAAGCCACAGCTACCTCACCTCACCAATTCCTCAGCTGATCCTGTTTCCTCAGACTGGAAGCCTCTGAGTCCTCATCCAAATGGGTGTCACCTGAACTGTGCTGCTCAAAGCCTCAAAGCTTAACTAGCCAAATGCTTCTAGTTTCTGGTCTTCACACCTTAATTATACCTTTCTGCTTTCTTCCATCACTCCCTGGGATTAAAGGCGTGAGTCACCTTGCTTGGCTGTATCCTTGAACACACAGAGATCCAGGTAGATCTCTGCCTCTGGAATGCTAGGATTAAAGGTGTGTGCTACCACTGCCTATCCTCTATGTTTAATATTGTGACTGTTCCCAATATTTAATATTGTTCTCTGACCCCAGATAAGTTTATTAGTGTGCACAGTATTTCAGTGAACACAATACCACCACAAAGGTGGGAAATGGGGGTTGGGTTGAGGGGGAAGGCTGGGAAGTAGGAGGAGGGAGGAGAGGGGAATCTGTGGTTGGTATGTAAAATGAATAGAAAATCTCTTAATAGTAATAATAAAACAAAGAAAAAAAAAGTACACCAGAGGTTGCCTAAGGCTTCATTTCACTTTGCTAAGGTAAGCCTGTCTGAAATGTGGAGAGGTCAGCAAAGAATCTCTGCCTGCACCAGGAAAAGTTAAAGCAGCTTGATCAAAGCAGCCTGGAAAACAAGCAGCTCTGGGGGGTGAGGTGGGATTCAGGCAAGCATCCCTGGTATGCTCAGCATCACTTTGTTGAATGGTTTCCGGTGTGAAACTTGTTTCTGATGGTTAGATATTGCCTGTAATTACAGAATAATTGTCCTATAGATTTCCTATCCATCTTAATAACGTATTTCAGTGTTCTGTAACTGAATCATTATTGCTTTTGTCATGCTGTCTCACTTGCCTCATGGATGACATATTGGAAGGTAAGGGGAAATAATTGGGTACCAAGTTTATATGGATGTGACATCAAGACAGCAGGGAAGAAGTTCTGTGCCTTGAGTATGATTTCTTCCCACAATCCCAAATCATGCCTCCTCATCACCCCAGATTTACACATCTCACATGGAATAGCTCCACAACACAAATGAAGTGTTGAGTTAAAAACTAGAAAACAAGGCTGGGGAGATGGCTCAGTGGGGGAAGATGCTTGCCATGCAAGCGTGGGGACCCGAGTGAGTTCAATCCCCAGGAGACATGTAAAGAAACACACATCACAGTCCCAGTCCTAGGCAAACAAAGACAGGAAGATCGCGGAGGCTTTCTGGCCAGCCAGCACAGCCAAATAAGCAAGTTCCAAGTAAAAGAGAGAGGCTGTGCTGAAAAACAGTAAGGTGGACAGTGATCAGGGAAGATAACTCAACTTGACCTCTGGCCTGCACATGTATGTGCACACATGTGCATTCAAGCATGTGCATATGTGTACTTTTCCAGTGTACTTTAAAATATGTGATTATATTTTTCCAAAGATACTCTCTAAAACAATATGGGTGGCAAAGCATTTTATCAAGAGAATTTCCTAAGCACTGCTACCAAAGGATAATAGTCTATTGAAAAACTTAGGATGGACTTTGAAGATTTATCTTCACATTTTAAAATGACTTCATTTTCTGATATTATACAGAAATGCCTCACTCACTTAGTAATGGGATGTGCTCTGAGAACTGTGTTGTTATGTAGTTCTACATTGCTTGAAGATCATACCAAGTACTTATACAAACCTGAAGGCTGTACAGTTTTCATGTGTGGTGCAGACTTGCTGCTGGGGCCATGGTGAACAAGACAACACAGGGTTTAAATCCAGTAGGAGGGAAAACAAAACAATCATAAGATGCAGTGAACATGAGATGTAGGAGGCTGATGCCGCTCTATCATATCTTGTTGTTTTAAGTAAAATTTTCCCATACATCCTCAAATAATGATGGATATACAGGGTACTGACACAAACATGTACCAATTACATGCTTGCTTAACATCATTGGTTATCACGGACTGTGTGTAATTGCATAAACTCCATCTGTGCTCAACATTCAGTGCAGTAGGTTTGCAAACACCAACCTTACCACAAATGTGAGTGATGCAATTATTATGGCTCTCATGTCACCAGGTGACAGGGATTCTTCAGCTTCATTATAGCAAGCCTTCTGTCATGAAAGCTTGTTATAGGGTGCATGGTCATGCTCGGGTGTCAAGAGATATCATATTCATGGCGAGGTGAGTGTGGTTCACTCATCCTGAGTGACAGCTCTATGTACCACTGTGAAAGAAATAAGACACTTATTAGAATCAAAGTGGAGTCACCTGAGTTAATGATGACAACAAGGAATGCCATAAGATCAAAAGGCTAACAAGGAAGCATTCTTATGTCCAGTTGTGCAATAGGAATGACACAGAGGACCTCCAAGAACCACAGGTTTATAAAGGCCACAAGAACCATACACAAACATTCTTGTCAGGAAGATAGCTCCTTTGTTACTATCTGGTCAACCTCCTACTGATAATACCACTGATTCTAATCATGTGGCCAAGGATCATTTTTTAAAAATATGTACTTCTTCTTCTTCTTCTTCTTTTATATATATATAAAAGTATATATATATATATATATAACTTATCCTTCATCCAACCTCCTTAAGTCTTCCCAGAGTTAAATGTATTTTGTACATATCCATGTATAGGTCCAGATCTCCCCAATAAATATCTTTCTTTGGAGAATCCCTTGTTGATTGTCATTTAGGTCAAAACACTGTGTAGCTGCCTCCTAGTCAAGATTAGAACCCATCCAGTTTTTGTTAGAGTCCTCTTGTACCCTCCTTTGTTTAAGTAATTTCCCCAGAGAAAATATTTTCTATCGCTTTTTGTGGTGAAATTTGACCAGTAACTTGGTAGCTTAAATAAAATCACCTTAGTCTCTCACAATGTGGGAGGCAATAAGTAAGAGATATGGGATTCTTCCACATGTCTGCACTCCCTCTGAGAACTCTAGGGATAGACTGCCCTTGCTTGTCCCAATTCTTCCTGGTTCCAAGCATGCCTGGGCTCATGGCCAAGTTTCTCTAGTTTTCCCCTCTGCTGTCAAAGTCAAATGCTCTTCTCTTCAATTTTTTATTAGCTTTTTTTCTGGTTTCTCCTTTGTGTGTTCCTTACGAACATACTAATCGTTTAAGCTCATTGGGTGTTGCAGCATGCATCTCTCCTCAAGATATTTAAGTTAATGACATATGCAAAAGCATTTCCCAAATAAAATCGCTTTTACAGGTTCTGGGGTGGAGTTATGCAGATGTCTTTGACAGCTTCCCCTTCAGCTCACTGTACTGCTGCTTTGAATCATTCACCACACACAGTTGTGTTCTGCCCATTTGTGAGTTTAAAGAACATGAAAGCAAATTCGAGTCCTTATCTTTCACTTCTTTCACTGTTCTGCTTTGTAAAAAGAAAAAAAAAAAAAAAGCATTAGTGAAGAAATCTCTGGAACACCTCCACAGTTCATTAAGGTTGCCTTGAGACTAGCTTGGTTGGAACAGGACAAAGATGGTCCTGTTGTGTGCGAACAAATGAGGCAGCTCACTGGAGGGACACCTCTCAACATCAATTTCTAAGCGAGAACACCTAACAATAACACAATTCATTTGATACAGGAAGTTTCTGGAGAGTCTACCATTTCAAGAAACTTGGTCTATAGAAATTGAATCTATACCCACTAAGCCCTCAGACAAGAGTGCTTCTTTACAAAGAAACAATTGATGTGTAGCTTAGCTTTGAATAATAATAGCTTCACATGCACAGGTACAAGAGACTGGGAGTCTCTTTGCATCTTGACATTCAGCCTTTTCATTTACCTGAGATTCATTGTGATGCATTTGTTTCTTCCTCTTTAATGAATGGATATTGCTTTCCTAAAATTTAAATTTAGTTTCAAATACATATTTATGATATCATTGTCTGTGCTCAAGCAGGTGATTTTAAGATGATCTATAAGTATAACCAGGCAAATGCACTACTCAAATGAATTCTGCCAAGACATTTCCCATTAATCTTGAGAACACTGCAGGTGCATTTATTAACACAGAGGACTGTGTATTAGAAACTCATGATCCTTTCTGACATATTAAGCCAGTTTTAATTTGTTCTTATCATTAAGAAACTTTTTATAAAAAAAGATATTAGATAAATCCAGGGTTAGTCAGCATAGAGTGATTTGGGACTCTTGGGGAAGCAAAGGAAGTTATTAATCTTATGTAAATGCTTGCTTATTTTTCAAAGCTTCTGGGTCTCACCAAAATCAGTAAGATACATGGACTATCTGGGGGAAGAGAGGAGGAAGACAATTTCCTGTTTATTTAATTGATATACTGTAACTTTTTTCTTGGCAGGTAGAGCCCACTAATGGAATCTGCAGAGTGCAATCATTATTAGAAATGTCACCATGACATTTGATTAATTCAGTCTATTCAGTTTTAGAACACAAATCATGTGTTTATTCTAACAACATAATTAATTATTCTTTCCTTCTTTGGTATTTCCAGTATATTTAGAGATTCTTCCCACCCTTAACATTTTCATGTCAACACATGGCTGACTTCTTCTCCCTTGTCTGTTAAATTTGTGTCCATTGCCATACGACAGAAAGACTATATGGTAGCACATCACAACACCACACATCTATATAATCTCATCAGTTATCTGGTTATAAATTTGAATGATTTATGCATTTTATTGCTTACTTATAAGGCTAGGAACCGAATAGAGAAGGCCTGGCTGCTCTTTTTCGCAACCTCCCTCATTATCTCTCTCTTTGGTTCTTATTTTCTCTGGACTCCTGTAATAAAGCCCTTCTCAGTCTCTATTAACTAATCTGTATGCTAAACTTTCAAGCTAAGACAACATCATTGTACTAGGTGATTTGTGCCACCCTTTAGTCATTTGTTTCCTTGTTGAGTCATCCAATAGTTTTAGGGACTAAAGGCAACATTTAGTATTAAAAAGAGATAAGGTCTGTGCCCTGTCAGAGCTTATAGCTCAGTGATGGGAGACAGGCCAAACATGGTCAAGCATGCATAGTATATTATATTGGGATAAGTACTATATAGACAATTGATACAAGATGTCTTAGGAGCTTGAATGGGTGAATTGCTGTGAAAATTTTCTTGTTTTACTAAATAAGTTGGTCAAGTTAATCTTTATAAAAAGATAACTTGGGGAGACACTCAAAGGCAAGAAGGAAGAAGACACTATGATGATCTGAGAGGTATTGCAGACATTAGGGAACAAGACCAGTAATACTGGAGTAGGAACACACCTGGTATGGACTGAGAATGACAGGAAGAACACATTGAGTGCATGGGAGATGACTTGGGGAGTTGGGGGAAACCAGATGACACAGGTAAATACAGACTTGGAGTGAACTGGAAAGCCACTGGAAATGACCAACGTCAAATTGACCTGAGCCCTGTTTTTCTGAGCAGTGGCTGTAGAAACTCTCTGCCATTTGAGTTCCCAGAATGGCATACTGACAACAGACAGCATGTAGCAATATAAATTAGCTGACTCATAGGGGTGACCACCTTGTTTACCTAAGGGAAAGCCAAACACAACCAAATTCTCATTCCTTATCTTCCAAGTGATTGGCTTAAATATTTCTCACAGACCAACTGGACTAGGATGTCTAAGTCTGACTCACCTAAACTTCAGTTCAGTGTCTCATTACAGGATCTTGAACTTAATGTATCTCTAATTATAAGGAAGAATGTCAATCCACAATGCTTTCTGAAAATCACCTACCAGAAAATACAACTTCTGCTCCTCTGTCCATCAAACCATGTGCTCCTCCCACTCCCTCCCTCATACCTGGTTCTTTCCAGCCTGGATCACTCCTATAAAAGAAAAGACCCCTTTCTGCCTCTTTTTTTTTTTTTTTTTAATTCCTTGAAGACCTACTATCTAAACTTTCTCTATGTTGCAGTAGCTCCTATTCCACTATTTCAGTATCCCTTTCTTGCAAAGGTTTCCCTGAATAAAACCTTTTTAACTTAGAGCCAGATGTGTTTTCTGTTTTCTAGAGATTCTGAATGGAGGATGGGCATGGGTGATGGTAGTTTGTGAATAAAGGGTTCCACCTGGGTACTGAGTGGAGAAAGTATGCAGAGCTGCATAGAGAAAACAGAAGAGGTGCTAGGAGACAATTTGGAATTGCATTAATAAAATAGCAACATTGTTTTGTAAGAATTGTTCCTGCCTGTGGCCTGTGTTTGATTTTCAAAAATACAGTATTTTTGACGTTCATGGATAAACAAAGCCTGCTGGATGGATGGAGGAAGCAGACTTGAGACATCCGTACAGGGGCCCTCTGTTATCCTATGTAAAATAGAGTCTTCCAGGGAGGTGGCTTAAGAAATGATACAAATAAAGATTGAGATCGATCGCGGTGATTAACACGATGAGGAGATTCAGGTGATTCAGCAAGTTGTTTACTCAACCAATGCTGTGTAGGTACTTCTTTTGTAAATATGATTCCCAAATCTTGGTTACTCCAGTGAACACATACATTTTCCTTTGGGGGATTTGCATACTAGTTAGAGGGCACTAAATAAGTAATCATTTAAAGAAGTTCAGGTTGTGGTGGTAGAGTGTGGTGAGACGTTGCTTAAGAAGGAGCACGTGGGATGCTGGTTGAATTAACCTGGCTGATCTGAGGATGTGATATAAACAGAAAGAAGCAGCCAGAGGCTAAGGCACAAATGAATACAGGGTTCAGACTGGGTGAAGAGTGGAGAAAGTCTGTAGAACTGCATAAGGGGACAATAGGGGTGTCAAATCCTTCAGGTGCCAAAACACAAGTGTCATCTAGTAACAGATGACATCAATGTGGTGGAATCTAAGGAGATAGTGGTATGAATTCTCATCAAAGACAGAACCTACACCAGAGTCCACAGAACTTCCGGAACTGAGGTTTTATCCACAGCCTTGTGGAGAGCCAGAACTATCTGGGTAATGTGGAGGCTAGAACTGCTCCCCATGAGACCGTTCCTTGTCTCTGTATAATCCTAAAAGCAGAGAGAGAAAGGAGTAGGTCTTTACTAAAACCAGTCTAGAAAAAAGAATCTGCTCTGTACGAATGGAGCGCTCCCTACAACATTGCTCTGTAACTCCAGGGGAACTGGAGAGGTAATGGGAAGACTAGTGTTTATTTACAGGCTAAGTCAGGAGCATTGAAAGGCTATTTGTTAAGTAACCACAGGGAGAGACAGGGAGAGGGAAATAAGGAGGGGTAATGTAAATGGTATCCTTTGGGTAATTTAATAAGCCTGATACAGTCAATACACACAACTGTGCGATGGAAACAGTAAGCTTCAAGGATATGTAAAGGATCCTCAGTCTTAGCAAAGAAGGGGTACTTAGTCCTCAGTGGGTAGGCAATTAGTGATGCAATGTAAGAATCTAGTAAAAGCAACCAAAACCTCTGGAGATTATATTGACCAGTGAAGAGTTAGAGAGGCAGGAAGACAAAACAGGTGAGTATAACAATTACTTTGAGTACAAAGAACACACAAATTGGAATTTAGCATATTGCTCAAAAAGTTCTCAGTATAAGTCTCATAAATGTATTAATTTCTGAATAAGACTATGGTGTGAAACACATGTATGACTTCCATGGAAGTCTATTCATGTTACACTAAAATATTACACTTACAGGCCCTTATCAATGCAATGGGTGGTACATACAAGCAAAATGGGTACATACTCCAGACTTTTATGTTATTTTTAGGATATTCAATTGATGAGATAGACTTTGTTGTTGTTGTTTATATTAATTTTGATGACTATAACCTTCACAAATGGAAGTGTGATTTACATAATATTGTTGCAAAGGAAGAGAAATTCCAAATTTTATGAGTCATTTAGATACAAGCTTTGGAATTCTACCCACATACAAATTGGAAATGATTTTCTATAGTAGTATGCATTTATATATATAAATACAAAGAAAGGAATGAAACCATATTGTGGATGCATATGTAGACTTATATACATATAAAGTGCACATCTATCTATCTATCTATCTATCTATCTATCTATCTATATTGATTATGTAGACACCACATTTGAATTTATAGGAATAATAAAGATGTTTTTCCTTTGGTTTAACCTGTGAAATAGAGCATTCCCAAGAACCATGATGGAATTGTGAATTCAGTGTTAGAAAATTACTCATGACTATCATTATTTGAATTTTCTTGTGGGCAAGGTGAGAAAATTACTTCCTGAAGGTACACTTACTTCTTAAAACCACTGGGCTGTCATTCCCTTCCACCATGAAGTAATTTCCTAAAAGGCACAGCCTTCTGAATGTGTGAAGCCCCAGAGCATAGCTAAAAGCAAGTTTCTCCCTAAGGACGCAGTAGGCACTCCATAAATGAAAGCTCAATGGGTATAATTTGAGTAGCTGGTGGTGATGCTTATGATTTAACAATAACCAAAATGTCCATTATGGTGAATTAAATACGTCTGCTAGAACATTCCCTTCACTTAGTTCAATGCAAGATGATGCATGGGCTTCCAGAGGCAGAGTGCTGGCTCACTGCTAGGTTGTGCCGTGAATTGCAAAGCCACCTATCCCTATGCATGACATGTCTTGGTAAGCAGTGGCATTACAAATGTAAACATACCCATTAGCAACACTTGCTGAACTTAAGTTTATAGTGTAGAGAGTAATTGCTTTGCTGGGGAAAGAAAGGACATCTACTCATTTTTATTAAGTCTGCTCAGGATGTAGACAGAATAATTTCCACTTGTATCTCATAGCACTGGCTGAAATCAAACCCACTTAATGGCATTGTTTGCTACTGCTCTGTAAGGGAATGGTTCCCCATTACATGGGAGCATGTGTGACTCCCTCCTTTGTATTTAGATTATAAATGACTGATGGTCTATGTAAGTGGCCCAAAATAATCACACACACACACACACACACACACACACACACACACACACACACTTGTGCATGCACACATACATATGAGTAGAGAATGAATCATTCTAACACACATAACATGTAATTGTATTTAAATACAGCATACAACACAACATAGTAATTAATGAAATTTAGGCAGAACACAGGAACACAGGGCAATTGTCTTTGCATATCCTAGATAGCAATATGTTCTATAGCCCCAGATTTTGACATTCTCAGAGGCAATATCTTATAATAGAAGCCATGAACAAGGTATCCTTTAGAATTCTATCATCTACAGCTTCAGACACAAGTAGAGCTCTTCTCTGGGGTAATTGGTGATGTTGCTCTATATGTTGTGAATGTATTGCTCTAATTGGTTGATAAATAAAATGCTGATTGGGTAGTAGCCAGGCAGGAAGTATAGATGGGATAAGCAGAGGAGAATTCTGGGAGAGAAAGGCTGAGTTAGGAGAGGCCAGCCCCACCGTCGAGGGGGCAGCATGTAATGTCACACGGAAAACATGGAGACATATGGATTAACAGAAATAGGCTGAGATTAAGTGTGAGAGCTAGTCAGTGGTAAGCCTAGGCTAATGGCTGAGCAGTTTTAATTAATATAAGCTTCTGAGTGATTATTTTATAAGCAGCTGCTAGGGTCCATGGGGCTGGGCAGGACCAGAGAAAACTTCAGCTACACTGGGGTTTGGCCATTCAGTATGTCTTTCTTTGGCCAGATTTTTAACTTTTCAGAGCCAGTGTCTCACTATATAGTTCAGGCTAGCCACAGATAGATACACAATCTTAAAGTGCTGTGGGATGTCCTGTATGCTATAAATATATGTTGTTACGATTGATGGATAAATAAAATGCTGATTGGTCAGTAGCCAGGCAGGAAGGATAGGTGGGACAAGGAGAGAAAAAATTATGGAAAGTGGGAGGCTGAGGAAGAGAGACACTGCCAGCCACCATAATGAAAAACAATGAAAAACAGATGTTAAGATACCGGTAAGCCATGAACCATGTGACAACTTATAGATTAATAAAATGGGTTAATTTAAGATATAAAACAGTTAACAAGAAGCCTGCCATGGCCATACAGTTTATAAGTACTATAAGTCTCTGTGTGTTTACTTGGTTGGGTCTGAGTGGCTCCGGGACTGGTGGGTAAGAGAGATTTGTCCTGACCGTGGGCCAGGCAAGACCAAAAAAACTCTAGTTACACTAAAGTCTCAGGCATGCAGTTGTTGGTATTACAGGTGTTTGTCATTATACCCATGTCTGAAGTGTCTTCAATAGAGAACATATTCTCTCTCTCTCTCTCTCTCTCTCTCTCTCTCTCTCTCTCTCTCTCTCTCTCACACACACACACACACACACACACACACACACACATCTTGTTTTTACGTGTTTCTACCTCTCACTCCTTCTCTGTCTCCTATCTTCCCCTTCAATCATCTCTCTGTAGTTTCTTGATCTTTCTTAATGAGGGCACTAGACCAAGATGTAGAAGGAAAGAATTCTTCTCTTACAGGCAGGGATTTAATTTCTTTAAAATGTAGCCAACACTGGCCAGATAGACTGCAGGAATGCCAGCAAATTAGCTGGATTACAAAATACATTTAAATTTATTGCTTTCAAATGTATACACTAAGTAGAGACTCAAAGAAGTTGTAACTCTCTGAACAAGCTAGATTCAAAGCTTTATAATTTACATGTATTTATCTGTCAAATGTGTGAGGTTTTGGAAAATGTAAGCATTCCACACATCTTGTTAACCTTCTTTGCAAATGTTGTCTTCGTGGCAGAGTCGAAAGTGCATGTTAGCACAGATCTGTCCAAATTCTGGCAGTTATTTGACATAATAATGACACAAAACTTGAAATGCAAGTGAATGTACAACACATGGAGAAGGATTAATGGTAACTAAAGGATAGTGTTTGCATTGGGAAAGCAATGACAAAACCTTGTTGTTCTTCCAAAATGACCCTGATTAGTGATTAATCTCTCTAAACAGATTTTTTTGTAAACTAAAACAGAAACAATTATAACTTCCTCTCATGTTAATATTATAGGGAGATTATAATATTCAGCTGAAATGATACATTTGAAAGTGATTAAAGAAAATGGCCTGTGTGTCCTTAACAGCTTTTAGTGCACAGAAATAATCATTGCTAAATTAACAAGTTCAGAGCATTTTGTTATCAAGTAAAAACATGGAGAGATGGCTCAGGAGTTAAGAGTACTTACTGCTTTTCCAAGTACCGGAGCTTGATTCTCAGCACTCAGGCTACAACTCTAAACTCCAGGGAACAGACACATTCTTCCGACCTCTGTGGGCACCTTCACACACATGCCAGATACTCAAATACTCACACATATATACATGAATAAAAATAAACCCTAACATTTTTATTTGTGGGTACTATTTCTAGAGGAACATGTTTTGAATAGTCAGTGAACATTTTCATGACATGACACAAATATTCAGAGGAAGTTGTTTTGGGTCTGGCCCCAGGTATGACTGTTCACTTACCATCAAACTGTGAAACACCACCCAAAGAAAGCAAGTGAAATAGAAGCAAAATGTTCTTGGCGACTCATGATTCTGTGATTCCACCAGGCATGAGCTCTAGCTGTTGAACTGTGTCTGAGCAGTTGGAGGAAACTTATTAAGAACTAGATCTTCTTGGAGTGGGATATTTCCAACTATAAGGAAATGCAGTCACGCTTATTAAGTTTTGGGTTGTTATGTGATTTAATTTTCAGAGTGAGTATGAAGCTGCAATGAAAAGAAAGATGTCTCTAAGAAACTAACAGTTCATTGCCAATAATGGTATTTCAGATTCTATCCAATCAGTCAAAGAAGGCTTTCTCTAGATCTACTCTTTTGGACAGAGTAATCATGTAAAGCACTATGTGGAACTCAAGGCTCTTTTGAGTTCTGGAAGACACCATTGAGGCTGTATTAGGCAAAGAGAAGGTCTCTCTGACACTTGGAGGCTTCTGAGTTCCTGATATTTTGCTCTCTGGAATCTTTGATGATCTATGATTTCTGTGCTTCACATCAATGTGAATGTGCCCTTTCTGGAGATGTTCTGACACCCTACATTCCTAATATCCTCACAGCTGATGATGTCCTTAGTACTCCAGGCCTTCTATACTCACATTTTTGGTTAACTGTTGATCTTTGTGTCATGTTTTCTCATATTCTTCACATAATGAGCCAACACTAATCTCTATCTCTATTATTATATTACCTTAAGCCTGAATCAATACAATCCTCTTTTATAATAATTTCCTAGGTATAAATAATTTCAACAAAGTCTTCAAAAATTACAATTGATAAACTTTCTAATACTCTTCAACTTAGTATTTCACATATTTTGCAGTATAATTTCTGGTTACCTCAAGGGCAAATTCAGATGCATTAGCTCTACATTTTCTATGAACCTACTTTACATCCTTCTGTTGAAAGATCTATAAGCATAATTCTTTGCATGTTGTGAATCATCCCTGTGGATGTCTAACATATCAACTTTTTCTTCTCTTGTTTGAAAAATCTTTCCCTAAATTTCCTCGTGTAGAGAATAAATGAATCATATGAGTTTCTCTAAAGTCACTGTGCAATCAATTAATCTGTCTGCTCCCTGATGATTAGGAATGGCTAGATTTGTACATTAAGGGACTCTTGCTATGAATATAATTTATTCAATTTTTGTTTCTAATTCTGAAATACATTTCTTCAATTAAAGGATAGGGCTCAGATTTTAATTATACTAAATTCTGTGTGGGTTTTGTAATTGTAGTTCTGCATATTAAGGATTTTATGCAAGCATATCTACACATCTGTATGTTTCAGAAACTTGGAATTATATCTGATTCTCAGTGAACTTCATACAATAGAAAAAATTTACCTGAGAAGATGGCCAATGTCTCTTAGGCTTCACTGTATCTTCAAAGCTTAGGGTGGCTCTTGGGTTTTAGGTACCTTTGGTTATTATGAGTTTATCTGGGGATCAGATTACCATTTGAAAACAAACTGTGCCTTCCAGTCAATTTATTGATAATGGACACAAATCAACCTTGCATTTATATTTTAAGTTGTTTATTGTTCATTTTCATCACTGAGAGGATGAAATAATTGTATAAGAATTAATGAAAAATATATTTTTCTACTTTTGTTGTTTAGTATCCCTTATTTGAGGCTTTCTGGAACTGACAATCCACCTGGCTCAACCTCCTGAGTGCTGGGGTTACTGATGTGAGCCTCCACTATGAATCCATTTGTTTTATATTCAGCCAAATAAGGTATTTTATGATTGTAGGCATTCGGAAGTTGGTTTAACACCTCTTTACTGAGTACAGCCTGTTTCATGTTTTCAGATGCTTTATTATGTAGAGTTAGCAAATCTACATCTAAAGACATGTTATAAAAGTTTAGTTCCCTCATAATAGGCTAGAATGATAATAAATATTTCAAGTATCTATGACATAAAGTGAATTTTTATACTTACCAGGAATTCATTGGCCTACCTTCCTCCTGCTGGTGTCCTTACCTAAACACGAGTATCTTGGAAGGATCCCAGAAACAGTGTTCCTATGTGCTATGTGGTAGAAAGCAGTAATAGTTCTTTAAGACTGGCTTAAAAGTGTTTCAGCTGTGCTTGTGTCTTTGTTAAGGAAAGAGGGCCTGGTGAAGTCACATAGAGGCAGCACTGGTCTGAGAGCAATCACTGTGAATCAAACCGTTTCTGCTTATTATTCTGCAATGAAGGACTTGACCTGTGCACAGATGAATTTCTGATGTGACAGACTGCTATGAACACTGATATTTGGCTTCTCTATACAGTTGAATATATAATAAATTTGACACTGGAGCATAGGCACAGAGGGACACAAGAACCATGAACTCAAGGAAGATGAGCACATGTACAGGTACCTTCATTTTTCAGTGAGTCATAAACTCTTGATGGCACAAAATTATTCCTTTACTAAGGAGTTAAATTTACTTCTAGTCAGTTTGTGGTTGAGTTTGTAAAAGAAGTAAATAAACTATTCAATGATTTTTCTGAATAGTTAAAAAATATAATTCTATTTAAAAGTTACAGCATTCCAATTAATAAGCCATACTATGCCTGAGTTTGTTCCTTTTTAATAATAATATTCTCCCTTTGTCTCTTTTAATACAATGAAATGAATTTAAACTTTTCTCCAACTAATGAATGCTTTCTCTTAAAATGTCCAACCACCTCTTAATTAAGGGCTTTTCTCAGTAGATATTGCATCTTCTGATTTTTATAAAATGAAATCTAGCTCTTTATTCCATGATTCCAATAAAATCCTTTTTCTGTTTTTGAGCGTTTTAATTCCAATGAGCTAAAAGCTATCTTCTTTTGATTTTCTACTCATGAGTCCCAAATGTTCTTTTAAAAACACATTATACAGGATAGATGGCATCTATTTGCCATGATGATCCCTGAATACAAACTCTACGTGATTGACTTCATTTATTAAATATCCTGCCTGTCTATTGTCTTTGATAATATACTTGCCTGTCTGTCTTGCATTGATCCAACCTCATAATAAGCTTTATTAGAGCTCCACTATGAACATTCAGGGATACTATTGCTGCAGGCTCTTAAAAGGACAAGAAGAAATGACTTACCAGCTTCTCAATTTAGGTTTTCCTAGTGACTCCATTGAAAAACCTAATAATGACAGCAATGAAATTTGTATCTACTAAGTGTACCAAAGCTGCCTTTCATTTCACTGTAGCAAATGATACTGAATACTTTTGAGTAGTTTACATACACTCTTTTCCTTACAGTTGCATATCTTAGAGACAAAGAAGAATTTAGATATTTGTATTTTCCCCCATAAAATTCTGTAACTTGAACAAATGGGAATGAGAAATCTAAGTGAACTGTCATTTTAAGGTTGTGTCCTGAGCAAGATGGTAATCACAGGACATTGCAAAACTCTTCATTTGTTCCTTGCATTTCTGGAAGACTGTTAGCCTGATTTGATTAGTAATTTATACAAAATGCTTTCACTAGTAGAGAAGAAAGTAATCATCAATCACACTCAGCCACTACAGAACCTGCTACAACAATGACCTGCCTGGGAAGAGATGCTCACTGGTGCAGTAATGGCAGGAATGTTATAGGAACAACCAAGCACTTTCTAATTGGATTTAAAATCCACTCCATAAAATTGAGCCTATACAAGGCACTATTTAGGAGAACAGGAACCTGTGGCTAAATAGGTCATAGGTCAATGAGAAAATATACTTCTATCATTTTGCTAGTGGCTACAATATCAAAATGACCCCTAATAGTGTGTGGCTCAACTTTTATCAGAGAAGCTTTTTCATGCAGCCAACCTTCTTTAATACAGAGACTCAAAGCTCATTACACATGGCAATTTGTGTTATGTATACATTTATTTGCTTAATAAATATTTAAAGATTTTAGGTTATGTTTCCAGACTAAGGACTCATCTTGAATTAGAACCCAGATTTTTATTAATCCAAAGTCTACAATTTTGTTTTTAGACAAAACTAATATAAGTTGCATAGACAATATTGAAGATGCCTAGGGCCAAAATTGTTTTATGCTTAGAATTTTTCAAACTCTAGAATATTTTTATATACATAATGAAGTATCCTGGCACTGAGGTCTATATCAAGACATAATTCATGTTTTATATATACCCCATGAACTGAGCCCAGAGGTAATTTTTGAGAATATCTTAATTTGCTTGTGATTTGACCTTGGCCTACTAGTGAGATTAGATATGGGATTTTCTAGTGGTATCAGTATGCCAATGCTCAAAAATGAATTTTGAAGTATTTCCTATTTCATAATTTTATCCTGGGAATTTGCAAATTATAATTATATTCAAGAGAAATTCCTTTTATAATGTTAATAAAGAGGTCATCTGGAAGTCAAACAACTAGTAGTTCCACAATGACATAAATGCTTCTTCTTAAGAGGAAAATACAAAATTTGTTGAATCATAAGTGCATTATCCCCCCTGGGTCCCACCCTTGGGCACCATCCTGGGAGGACCTGCTCAACTTAGCCCCAGTTTCTGGCCAATCAGCGGGCCCTGTGGGAAGGCTCCCCTTTTCCAAGACCACAGGTAGACCCTGCAGTATCCACACCCTGTCCCCCCACACCCATTTACCCAAGACCCCAGCAACTTCCTAAGACTCAGAGACCAGCCCCCAGCTCCCATCCTGCCCCAGAACTCCCATCTGGACCAGAGATTCCATCCTGTCCTGGAACTCCCATCTGGACCAGAGCCACTTCCTGAGACTCAGAGACCAGCCCCCAACTCCCATCCACCCCACAACTCCCATCTGGACCAGAGAGAAACCCTCCAGTGAACACTACAACCTCAATACCTTGCCCCCACACCCATCTGCTAGAGACCCGAGCCACTTCCGGAGACTTAGAGACCAGTGTCCAGCATTCCATCCTGCCCTGGAACTCCCATCTGGACCAGAGCCTCCATCCTGTCCCGGAACTCCCATCTGGATAAGAGGAGCTCCCATCTGGACAAGATAAGTAGACCCCAGGGACTTCCTGAGACTCAGAGTCCAGCCTCCCAGCACTCCTATCCGGCCAGCACTCTCATCTGGACCAGAGCTCCCATCTGGCCCAGAGCTTCCATCTGGACAAGAGAGAGGCTCCCTAAATCTGTCAGCTCTCTCTAGACCAAATGCACTGATAAGACTAAGAACAAACCAACAAGGAGATGGGCAGATGTCAAGGCAGAAGTACATACAACAAAATAAAGAGCAATACAGCATCACCAGAACCTAGCCCTTCTCCAATAGCTAGACCTGAACATCACAGAATGGAAGAAGAAGAAGAAGAAAACAACCTTATAAGTAACATCATGAAGAGGCTAGAGCCTTATATAGAAGAAATCAAAAATAAAGTGGAGGAACAGACAAACAAAAAATGGGAAGAATGCTATAAAAAACTAGAGGAAAGGACAATTAAAGCAGAAGAAAACAATAAGTCTCTGAAAGAAAATCATGAAAAAGCAAGGGAAACAGTCCAAGACCTGAAGAAGGAAATAGAAGAAATGAAGAAGACACTAGCAGAAGGAATCCTGGAAGTAGAAAATCTGAGTAAACAAACAGGAACTTCAGATGCAAGTATAACTAACAGAATGCAAGAGATGGAAGCGAGGATCTCTGGTGTTGAAGATACAGTAGAAGAAATAGATTCATCAGTCAAAGAAAACACTAAAACCAACAAAGTCATGACCCAAAATGTCCAAAAAATTTGGGACACCATGAAAAGACCAAACCTACGAATAATAGGGATAGAGGAAGGAGAAGAATACCAACTCAAAGGCACAGAAAATATATTTAACAAGACCATAGAAGAAAATTTTCCCACCTTAAAGAACAAAATGCCTATGAAGATACAAGAAGCCTATAGAAGACCAAACAGACAAGACCCCCCCCCCAAAAAAAATGTCCCCTTGCCACATAATAATTAAACAACTAAACGTACAGAATAAAGAAAGAATATTAAGGGCAGCAAGGGAAAAAGGCCAAGTGACTTATAAAGGCAAACCCATCAAAATAACACCTGATTTCTCAATGGAGACTTTGAAAGCCAGAAGGACCTAGACAGATATAATGCAGACACTAAGAGACCATGGATGCCAGTCTAGACTAATATACCCAGCAAAACTTTCAATCATCATAGATGGAGTGAACAAGACCTTCCAAGACAAAACCTGATGTAGATGTAACCTGCTTGTTAAATAAGAAACACAGAACCGATTGCAGAGTTAAAAACCACGAGGTCAGAGCAAGAGCAGAAAACCTTACCCTTCATTGCTTCCGCCAGAGACCTACTTCTGTGCGTCCTGTCTATTTAAGACTTTCTGTTCTGTTTTCTCATTGGTACAAACAGCCACATGACCTCCTCGACACTGACACTGTCTGTTTGTACAGACCTCCAGGTCTTCTATGGTTGATATTGAGATTAAAGGCGTGTGTCTGCCATGCTGGCTGTGTCCTTGAACACACAGAGATCCGCCTAGCTCTGCCTCCCAAATGCTGGGATTAAAGGCATGCCCCACTACTGCCCAGCTTCTGCTCTGGCTTGCTCTGACCTCAAGGCAAGTTTATTGACATACAAATAAAATCACATTTCAATACAAATAAAATATCACTATATTTCCCCTTTTCTATTTTAATAAAAAGAAAAAAGGAAAAAGTTATAACTAATATAAGAAAAACTATATACAAAAGTACAATAACTATATATACCATATATACAAACAATAAATACCTAAACAATGTCTAGTCCATTTGTATTTCACAAATTCAGAGAAAATAATTCCATTATCTATCCTATTTTGGTAAGTCCAGAATATACCTGATTTACTTTTTATCCTAATTTATATTGCCAACGGAACTGTCTTATAACATCTTTCTAATTTATACACTTTCAGCTCTTAGTGAGTTTTTCTGAAATCCTTAACAAAGATAATTATAACTATAACTAACTGATCTTCAACTCCCTCAGAGACCCAAGAAGGAAATAATACTACCTAATAAAAAATAAAAACAGGAAGTGCATGCAAGCAGCTTCCAAAAAAAAAAAAAAAATGTGAGTTGACAGAAACAGCCAGCTGCCTGGATAGTCACCTGAGGTTTCTCCACAGTGTTGGGGCATCATCTTCAGCCTATAGGCTTAGCATATCTGACAGACTCATTTGTGAACTAGGATGTATATAAGGTCAACAGTTTGACCTCACATTTGGTGAGAGCAGTCCATGTACCAGAAACACCTGAATTCCATTAGTGTCATGTCATGATTCAGGATTTTAAATTCTGGAAATTATTGATATTTTTTCAATTTAGCTGTCCATTTTTTTTGGGCTGTGTATATTTGGCTTTATCTTGGCATCCTGTTCTTCTCCACATCCCTCTATTAAACACCAGTCTACTATTGAGAGGGGTGAGCTTAGTTATTCTTTAAGAATAACTGTTTCATCTGCTGTTCCATTGCACATCAGAAGCCATTGGCCCACACCCTGTTCAGCTGCCTTCGAAGAAAAGGGCACGGTACCTTTTACAGATTGCAAAGGTCACTCACTTCAGGGATGGTGCCATATTGTCCTGGCTTTAGAAGATGCCTTTTGTTAAAGCCACAACCACACTTGTTTTGGCAAGAATTGGTAGTCCTTGGTTTCATGCCCTGTCTGTCCTCTTTGTCAACAGTTGATTCGAGGATACTTTGTTGTCTAGTGGCTAACTTTTGCCACAATGAAAGTTAACTCCATATACAGTTTCTTTAATGCCCATATTTTCTCTGAAGTAGATTGGTACTGCCAGGAGCCGTCATGTCTCATAGTCATAGCAAAAAAGAAAAATTCTTAAGTTATTAAAAATTTTAAATGCCATATTTTGTAGATCTCTGAAGGGTTTGAAGATGACCTGTCTATCTAAAATATATCTGTTTGATCTTGAAAACACACCTAATATGACTACAAGTTCAATTGTAATGTCTAACCACTAATTTTCATTTCTATATATCCTAATAGTTGGTAATACTAACATTTAAGGATTAGCAAATTGCATTACATTGTTAAATGAATGGTATAAATACAATATCTCGAGCAAGATTAGAAATACGTGTATGGTATATTCTAACAATCTTAATGTCAATAATAATTTGTATACAATATAAAACAATCCAATTGAATGTAAAGTATTTAAAACTAGTAATTGTCTTTTTCATTTTCCTTTCTTTCTTTTTTAATAAGCACCTTTTGCCTAGCCCTTTTCCCAACCCTTAACAACAACTTGTAACCAACCCTCCTAAACAATGAATACTATCCCAGACCCAATACCCATAAAAAGACCAAAAAACCACCCACCCCACAACACCCCTTTGGGAATGTGGGCGTCGTATTCTTAAAATTGCTTCCTGCTGGGTATGGGCGAAGTTATCTTTATTTTGAAAAGAAAAATTTTGGGTTAATTGACAAATTCTAGGAAACGTAACTATATTCTTTGTTATCTATAATGCCAAAGTTCAGGGTTTATCTCAAGTCCTTATTAAAGTAGTCTTTGAAACTGGATCATCTAGGTTAGCCATCTCAGAATTGCTCTAAGCACTTTGTAGTCCAAAGCTGATCTGTAGATGATGTTTGTCAGCTTAGTGATATTATTTTTCACATGGAATTGTCATTGGGGGGCCCCATTTGTTGTTAGAGTTTTACTGCCTGGCCCAGTCAGGACAAATCTCTCTCACTGGCCAGTCCCACAGTCGCTCAGACCCAACCAAGTAAACACACAGAAACTTATATTGCTTACAAACTGTATGGCTGTGGCAGGCTTCTTGTTATCTACTTCTTCTATCTTAAATTAACCCAATTCTGTTAGTCTATACCTTGCCACATGGCTTGTGACTTACCAGTGTCCTTACATGTTGCTTCTCATGGCGGTAGCTGGCAGTGTCTCTGAACACACAGAGATCTGCCTAGCTCTGCCTCCCAAGTGCTGGGATTAAAGGCGTGCCCCACTACTGCTCAGCTTCTGCTCTGGCTTGCTCTGACCTCAAGGCAACTTTATTGACATACAAATAAAATCACATTTCAATACAAATAAAATATCACTATAACCAGATTTAAACAATACTTATCCACAAACCCAGCCCTACAGAAAGCACTAGAAGGAAAATTCCAACCTAAGGAAGGCAGATACACCCATGAAAACACAGGCAATAGATAACACCACAGCAGTAAACCCCAAAGAAGAGATATACACACACTCTACCACCAAAAGATAAAAATAATAACAGGAACGAACAATCACTGGTCATTAATATCCCTTAATATCAATGGAGTTATTAACCTATAAAAAGACACAGACTAACAGAATGGATACAAAAACAGGACCCATCTTTCTGCTGCATACAAGAAACACACCTCAAATTCAAATAAAAGGCTTGGAAAAGACTTTCCAATCAAATGGTCTTAAGAAGCAAGCTGGTGTAGCCATCCTAATATCCAGCAAAATAGACTTCAAACTAAAATCAATCAAAAGAGATGATGAAGGACATTACATACTCATTCCAGGAAAGATCCACCAAGATGAAGTTTCAATTCTAAACATTTATGCCCCAAACACAAGGGCACCCACATATGTAAAAGAAACATTACCAAAGCTTAAATCATAAATAAAACCCCACACATTAATAGTGGGAGACTTCAACACCCCACTTTCACCTCTGGACAGATGGGCCAAATTGAAACTTAACAGAGACATAATGGCCTTAACTGATGTTAGGGCTCAAATGGACTTAATCGATATCTACAGAACATTCCACCCGAACAAAAAAAGAATATACCTTCTTCTCAGCACCCCATGGAACCTTCTCTAAAATCGACCACATACTTGGCCACAAAGCAAATCTCAACAGATACAAAACAATTGGAATAACCTCCTGTGTTCTATTGGACCACCATGGGTTAAAGTTAGATTTCAACAACAGAAAAAACTACAGAAATCCTACAATATCATGGAAACTGAATAATGCTCAACTGAATCACCAATGGGTTAAGGAAGAAATAAAGAAAGAAATTAAAGACTTCCTAGAGATCAATGACAATGAATACACCACATACCCAAACTTATGGGACACAATGAAAGCAGTGCTAAGAGGGAAATTCATAGCACTAAATGCCCACATAAAGAAGCTGGAGAAATCTCATGCTAGTGACTTGACAGCACACCTGAAAGCCCTTGAACAGGAAGAAGCAAAGTCTCCCAGGAGGAACAGACGCCAGGAAATTATCAAATTGAGAGCTGAAATCAATAAAATAGAAATAAAGAGAACAATACAAAGGATTAATAAAACAAAGAGTTGGTTCTTAGAGAAGATCAACAAGATAGACAAGCCCTTATCCAAACTAACCAAAAGACAAAGAGAGAGCATCCAAATTCACAAAATCAGAAATGAAAAGGGGGACATAACAACAGACAAGGAGGAAATCCAGAGAATCATCAGGTCATACTTCAAAAACCTCTACTCCACAAAACTGGAAAATCTAAAAGAAATGGATAATTTTCTGGATAGGTACCACATACCTAAGTTAAATCAAGACCAGATAAACCATATAAATAGTCCAATAACCCCCAAGGAAATAAAATCAGTCATTAAAAGTCTCCCAACCATAAAAAGCCCAGGACCAGATGGTTTCACTGCAGAATTCTACCAGATCTTCAAAGAAGACTTAATACCAATACTCTTTAAATTGTTCCACACAATAGAAGCAGAAGGAATATTACCAAACTCCTTCTATGAGGCTACAATTACCCTGATTCCTAAACCAAACAAAGATGCAACAAAGAAAGAGAACTACAGACCGATCTCCCTCATGAACATTGATGCAAAAATACTCAATAAAATACTGGCAAACAGACTCCAAGAACACATCAAAACAATTATCCACCATGATCAAGTAAGCTTCATCCCAGGGATGCAAGGGTGGTTCCACATATGAAAGTCTGTCAATGTAATACATCATATAAACAAACTCAAAGAAAAAAAACCACATGATCATCTCACTAGATGCAGAAAAGGCATTTGACAAAATCCAACACCCCTTCATGATAAAGGACTTGGAGTGATCAGGAATACAGGGAACATACCTAAACATAATAAAGGCAATCTATAGCAAGCCAACAGCCAACATCAAATTAAATGGAGAGAAACTCAAAGCAATACCACTAAACTCAGGAACAAGGCAAGACTGTCCCCTCTCCCCATACTTATTCAATATAATACTTGAAGTTCTAGCCAGAGCTATAAGACAACATAAAGAGATTAAGGGGATACAAATTGGAAAGGAAGAAGTCAAGCTCTCCCTATTTGCAGATGACATGATAGTATACATGAGTGACCCCAAAAATTCAATCAAGGAACTGATACAGCTAATAAAAACCTTCAGCAACATTGCAGGATACAAGATCAACTCAAAAAATTCAATAGCCCTCCTATATACAGTAGACAAACAGGCTGAGAAGGAAATCAGAGATACATCACCCTTTACAATAGCCACAAATGATATAAAATACCTTGGGGTTATGCTAACTAAGCATGTAAAGGACCCATATGACAAGAACTTTAAGTCCTGAAAAAAGAAACTGAAGAAGATGTCAGAAAATGGAAAGATCTCCCATGCTCATGGATAGGCAGGATTAACATAGTAAAAATGGCAATCTTACCAAAAGCTATCTACAGATTCAATGCAATTCCCATCAAATTACCAACACAAGTCTTCACGGATCTGGAAAGAATAATACTCAACTTCATATGGAAAAACAAAAAACCCAGGATAGTCAAAAGAATCCTGTACAACAAAACAACCTCTGGAGGCATCACAATCCCTGACCTCAAGCTTTACTATAGAGCTACTGTAATAAAAACAGCTTGGTACTGGCATAAAAACCAACATGTGGACCAATGGAATCGAATTGAAGACCCTGACATTAACCCGCACACCTATGAACATATACATTTTGACAAAGAAGCCAAAAATGTACAATGGAAAAAAGAAAGCATCTTCAACAAATGGTGCTGGCATAACTGGATGTCAATGTGTAGAAGGCTGCAAATAGATCCATATCTGCCACCATGCACAATACTTAAGTCCAAGTGTGTCAAAGACATCAACATAAATCCAGTTACTCTGAACCTGATAGAAGAGAAAGTAGGAAGTACTCTTGAACACATTGGCACCGGAGATCACTTTCTAAATATAAATATAACACCAGTAGCACAGGCACTGAGAGAAACAATCAATCAATGGGACCTGCTGAAACTGAGAAGCTTTGTAGAGCAAAGGACATGGTCAACAAGACAAAGCAACAGCCTACAGAATGGGAAAAGGTCTTCACCAACCCCACATCTGACAGAGGGCTGATATCCAGAATATATAAAGAACTCAAGAAATTAGACATCAAAATGCCCAACAGTCCAATTCAGAAATGGGCTATAGAACTAAACAGAGAATTCTCAACAGAGGAAGTTCAAATGGCTGAAAGACATTTAACAATTGCTCAATATCCCTAATTACTGAGGAAATGGAAATCAAAACAACTCTGAGATACCACCTGTCAGAGTGGCTAAGATAAAAAACACAGAAGACAGCTTATGCTGGAGAGGATGTGGAGCAAGGGGAACTGTCCTCCACTGCTGGTGGGAATGCAAGCTTGTATAGCCACTTTGGAAATCAATATGACGCTTCCTTAGAAAATTGGGAATCCATCTCCCCCAAGACCCAGCTATAGCACTCTTGGGCATATACCCAAGGAATGGTCAATCATACCACAAGGGCATTTGCTCAGCTATGTTCATATCAGCATTGTTTGTAATAGCCAGAACCTGGAAACAACCTAGATGCCCTTCAACTGAAGAATGGATAAAGAAAATATGGTACATATACACAATGGAGTACTACTCAGCAGAGAAAAACAATGACATCATGAGGTTTGCAGGCAAATGGATGTATCTAGAAAAAATCATTCTGAGTGAGGTAACCCAGACTCAGAAGGACAAACATGGTTTGTACTCACTCATAGGAGGATACTAGATGTAAAACAAAGATGACTAGACTGCTACACAACTCCAGGGAGGCTACCTAGAAAACGGGATCCTAGGAAAGACACAGGGATCACCCAAAGACAGAGAAATGGATGAGATCTACATGAACAACCTGGACGACAGTGGGAGTAATGAAGGGCAAGGTTTGAGGGAAAGAAAGCTTAGGGGAACAGGAGATCCCAACTGTATCAAGAACAGAAAGGGAGAACAAGGAATAACAGACCATGATAAATGAAGACCACCTAAGAACAGGAATAGACAGAGTGCTAGAGAGGTCCCCTGAAATCCACAATGATACATCCTCTGTAGACTGCTGGCAATGTTCGAGATAAAGCCTGATCTGACCTAGTCTGGTGATCAGATGACCAAACACCCTAACAGTCGAGCTGGAACTCTCATCCAATAACTGATCGAAGTGGTTGCAGAGATCCTTGACCAGGCCCCAGGTGGAGCTTCAGATGTCCAATTATTGAGAAAGAGGAGGGACTGTAAGGGCGTCAATTGTTGAGCCCAAGATTGGAGAAAGCACTGGGACAAATAGCCAAATGAACGGAAGCACATGAATTATGAACCAAAGGCTGTAGAGCCCCCAACTGGATCAGGCCCTCTGGATAAGTGAGACAGTTTAATAGCTTGAACTATTTGGGAGGCATCCAGGCTGTGGGACCAGGACCTGTCCTTAGTGTGTGAGCTGGCTGTTTGGAACCTTGGGCTTACACAGGGACAGTTTGCTCAGCCTGGAAGGAGGGGACTTGACTTGCCTGTACTGAATCCACCAGGTTTAAATGAATCCTCAGGGGAGTCTTGTCCCTGGAGGAGATGGGAATGGAGGGGAGGGAATTGAGGGAAGGTGGGGTTGGGTGCAGGAGGGGGGAGGACAGGTGAACCCATGGCTGATGTGTAAAGGTAAAACACAAATAATAATAATAATAATAATAATAATAATAATAATAATAATAAAGTGCATTATCAGAACCCCTTTACAAATGAGACCGATGTCCTAGACATTTACATGGGTTCTAATAGCTTTAAAAAATAAGATGTTATAAACTTTTGCATAGGTTCTAATAGCTGAAAAAAATTCTATGCTCTCATATGCCATGGCATGAGAACTTAAACAATTCATTTTTATGTGGGTGTACAAAAATTATCTGGGTAACAAAATTTAAGTGCATAATCCTTGCAAGCCTCCACAGCCAAAAGTATCCATTCTTCATTTGCATGCTGTTTATGTGCAGTAATTCATCGCTACCATTCATATCCTTCCCATTGTTTCACGACTTATACTTGAAGACAATAGAAAGTGATTGTACAAACAGAGAAGACCACCCTTCTGCAGCACATGTGTACAGGCATGCTCTTCCATCCATCCATCCATCCATCCATCCATCCATCCATCCATCCATCCTCATTTGATTAGCCAAGACCACCTGAAAGGTCTCTGATGACACAATGGCCCAGATGATTCAACATCCAGAATGGTTTCAAGGCAACTGGCTCAGAGGTTTACCCTCATGGACTACTCCATAATCCTAAAATTTTCTTTGTGTCCCTGTAAGATACAGCGCCCCACTCCAGCAGGAAGTAGTAAGAGAAACTATGCCCAATTTCCCAAAATAATCAAGCTGGCATTGGAGATGGAATTGGCTTACTCCTTCTCTAAACCCAGACATATTATTTTTAAAAAAAAGGTTAAGAGATTCTTTTGTCCCAAATCAGAAGAGCCCTCTGATGTGGGACAGAGAAAAACCAATATTTTTATTTAAATCAGGTTAATTATAAATGTGATCTCTTTCTAAAGAAAAAAAGGGCATGTGATATAGATATAATAAGATGAAAGGGTAGATTAATGTACTTACTTTTAAAGAAAAAACAACTTGTTTAAAATAAAATGTCTTACATTGGTATAGATTTTAGTCTATTGATACAAACTTAAAGTTAATTTTGTTATTCTGTACATATATTTCTACTCTCGTTTGAGGTATTATGTTTATGAAACTCATTTAGATTGTAATGGATAATTAAGAAATACAGATCAATTAGTCTTCTATGATAGTTAAACTTATGGTCATGTTAAGTTTTCTAGGTATCCATAAATATATTTCAGATAGACAAGTAATCTTCAAACACTTCAAAGGTCTACAGAATATGGCATTTAAAATATTTTTAAAATTTAGACTTTCTAGACAATGAGACATATATGCTCTTGGCAGCACCGGTTTTACTTCAGAGAGGAGGATGGGCATTGAAGACACTTCATATGGAGTTTATCTTCATTTATCCATTTGGGCAAGAAACTGTTCTTGCCTGGACTGCTTGATCAACTGGACACGCAGAACCCATAGAAAGGTGACCACTGAACTTTGCTTGACAAAATGGTCCTTCAGGTTCCTGCTTTGCAGACGAAACTGCCAGACATTCTACAGGACACTGAAAAAAATGACCGAGAGACTCTAGCCCTGTGGGCTGAAGACAAATGCCCCAACTTTACAAAGGAACATTAGGTGACTGTTCAGGCTGCCAGCTGTCTCTGTCTACCCTACGAGACTCCTGAAAGTTGCTTGCATCCTTCTCCCGGTTCTCAGGTAATATATCCTTCTGAGTCTTTGATGTGGTTGAAGACTAGATAGGTATAATTTCCTCAATTATGATAAAAGATAAGTTAGATATAAAACCTTAGACTCACAAATATAAGATAGATAGGATATCTTCTTTAATATTGTAACTGTAATTGTTGCTTGATAATTGCTTTGTTATATGTAATTTTACTATGTAAAAGTTAAAACCATCCTTTAAAAAAAAAGAAAAGGGGAAGTGCTGTGGATATCCCTCTGTATAAATAAAATGCTGTTTGGCCAGTGGCCAGGCAGGAAATATAGGCGGGATAAGAGAGAAGAGAATTCTGGGAGATGGAAGGCTGGGACGGAGAGATACTGCCAGCCACTGCCATGACAAGGAGGATGTAAGGTAATGGTAAGCCCTGAGCCACATGGCAAAGTATAGATTAATAGAAATGGGTTAATTTAAGATATAAGAAGTAGATAACAAGAAGCCTGCCACGGCCATACAGTTTGTAAACAATGTAAGTTTCAGTGTGTTTACTTGGTTGGTTCTGAGCGTCTATGGGCCTGGTGGGTGAGAGAGATTTGTCCTGACTGTGGGCCAGGCAGGAAAACTCTAACTATACCATCCATCCACCATTTACTCCACTTCTTTTTGTTTGTTTGTTTGGGGAGAGGGGCTGGAGAAATGGCTCAGTGTTTAAGAATACTTTCTGCTCCTAAAGACAATCCAGATTTGATTCTGAGCACCTGCATGTGGGCTCACAACTATCTGTATCTCCAGTTCCAGGATGATGAAATGTTCTCCTCTGGCTTCGGCCAGTACTTTATGCACTTGGTGCACTCATACATTTGCAGAAAAGCATGAATACAAAAGAAATCTTTAAAAGTGTTTTGGAGTAAAAACAAATCATTTTTGGTTTGTGAAACAAACTTAGTATAGAGCCAACACTGTGGCAAATGGTATATGTAACACAAGGAATCAAAAATCACAGAAATCATCTATTGTACTGGAGAGCTATCACTAATACAGTGAATGAAAGGTAGCTAAGACATTGCATATCAACATATTAATGTAAGGTAGAGAAGCTGGTGAAGCTTGAGAGAGAGATGGGTGATAGCAGAGCTTGAGGAAGGCAGACTCTGCAGTGGGGAGGAGAGACTATAATCTGTGCTGGATGCTTGAGATGGGTCAAGTGGCTGATGGGAGTGAGCAAAGGGCAGCTATTACTTTGACTTTACAATTTCACGACTCTGAGGCCAACAACCAATTCACAAGAAGAGAGCCTTGCTTTTGCTGAAAATAAACTCTTACTGAGATCCAGATGCGGCAATCATTATATTTTCCTCTCTTACTTCATGAAGGGAAGAAACGGAAGCAGACAGGCGTCAAATGCCTCATTCAATACTAGCCATTGACTAGAGGCAGAAATGGACTTGGAACTCAGGAAAGTTCCCCTGATTGAAATGCTTTTAACTTTTCCATTTCTGCCTCACTACACTCCATTCACACATGCACTGTAGGACTTGTTCTTCTAAGTGGTACCATCACTTTTGAATTTAGCTGAACAAGTCCAAAGAGGGGAAAGTCACAGCCAATTCTTTTTAGTCAAGCTATCAATCAGGGGCTCAAACCAAGTATCCAAATTGAATTCAGACTTCATTAATTTGTTGAAGCTTGAAATAGAGAACAACGCACTAGACAAAACAAAACAAAATCTTGTATTTGTTCACAACTGAGTCGTCATTTTGGTTGACTACTGTTGTGTATTAACTGGCAGCATTTGCAATAAAATTGAGATTATCCACTTCTTACAAAAAAGATGCCCTGAAGATATGAGTTCTGGTATATTGTCACATACACTGATACTTGGAGTAGTTCATTTACAGAGGCACAAATACTTTTGAAAATAATTGTTAATTCACAAAGTATTATTCAAGGGAAATGACTCTTCTTCCATAATTACTACCAGTGACAATTTTATCCTGGTATTATATTGGACTTTATTTACAGAGGCCGTCTACAAAGTGAGCTTCGCCCTTTTAACTTTTTTCTTTCATGAGATAAGCAGCCATGAGGCACCACTGTGTCAGTCTTTGTGATAGAAACAAAGAGCTGTAGGAAGGGGCTGAGAGGGAAATCCAAACTTGACAGGGACCTCTCTACATTTATGACTTTCCTGATAGAAAAATGGATGAAGCCATTTCAGAATCCAAGTGGCACTAAAAATGAAAGGAAACTGTTCCCAACAATGTTAGACCTGTGGCAGCAGCTAAAAGCTGTCCTCACATAGCCAAGAATATCTAAAATTTCTGGGTATCTCAGCCCAAATTGCAGAGTAAACCAAAATAAAAACAAATCTCTTTTCCTGCATCTAGATGTCATCAAGTCCCTCTAGTAGCATTTCGGAAAATACCTTTTTGACCTCCCACTATTCATCAGTTTCTGTTACTACCCTTTACACAAAGCTTAATTACCACTGGCCTTCACCTAGCCACAAGGATTGTAGGGCTTTACTGTGTTTACCCATTGACTATTGCCCCTCTATTCTTCTCTCTTCCTCTTCTTAGCCCCTAACACACCACACACACACACACACACACACACACACCCACACACACCACACACCAACACACACACACACACACACACACAAACACACACCACATACACACACACACACACACACACACAACACATACATACACACACAGACACACACACATAACACACACACACACAGACATACACACATAACACAACACACACACACCACACACACACACACACACATACAACACACACCACACACACCACACACACACACACACATACATACACACACAGCACACACACATAACACACACACACATAACACACACACATAACACACACACAGACACACACACACACACACACACACCACACACACCACATACACACACACACACACACACATACACACACAACACATACATACACACACAGACACACACACACACACAACACACACACACACACACACACACACACAGAATAAGTTATTTTCAGAAAAGTATTGCTTTCACTGCTCGCCTGCTCAGCCATCAAGTGAAATCTTTCATCCAGCTTTCATCATTCTCCAGTCCAGTCTTCAGCATGATTTACTGAATCTCATGCTTTCTGTGCAGCACACAGTTCTCTAAGATCATCTTAGTGATTTGGATCAGACCATTCACACTGCCTGAAATGCAATTTCCACCTCCCCAGTCTATACCAAGCATAGAAAGAGATACTATAAAGAGGCCCTGTTTAGGTGTCCATGGTGTGAGACCCATTTCAAGTCCTATCTCTTTCAAATGTACTCAAAACTGTAACTTTCACTCACACTGATGAGCAGGTCCACCAGGAAAAAGACAATTGTAACCGACATCGGGTTTCTTAAGCTAACCTAGTATTATTTAATGGTCCGATCCCATTGAGTACTTCCCTTTAAAAACAATTTTTTGTCAATGACCCAACCCTAGGACAAATAGAAGGAACTGCGACGATTCCGGCTAGAATATAACAGCGCAGGTGAGGTGCGGAAAAGTAAATGCATTAAAGACAAACAGTGACTTCATATATAATATGAAGAGGAAGGATGATATAGTTGAATTGTTAAGACCTTTAAAATTTTAAGCACGGGAGTGGGTGTGTGGCCATAATCTCTAGGGTTTTTTCACACTCGTAGGCAGAGAGAATGAAATGGTACGATAAATTAGTAATTTAGTATTTTCAAATTATAAGGCACGTTGAGTTTAGGATAAACCACGCCCTCTCAAAATTCTAAAGGATGGTTCAATAAATAAGACTTCAAGATTAATACGACTATAGAAATATGAGCACTAGCACAATGTCCTTGTGAGGACTCAGCACACACAGGCTCCCACTCATAAATGATAGTCATTTTCTTCCAAGAGTAGCGAGCAACTCTGCGGACCCCAGTAACTATACAACTATTAATTTATTTGTAATTCAAACCCATGATGCTTATGTAAAATAGCTCTGGCCAAAGGCGTTTCATTTTGATTAACGGGATAACAGAAGATGTGGGAAGTTGTCATTAAATTAATTTTTATTTTCTAGTAGCCCTGTTGATAACGCCTACTAAGTCATATAATGGAGTGTGCTCGATTCCTAAGTGAGAAAAACCTAAATTGGCTTAAAAACCAGTGGGTGAAGATGACTATATGCATTTTTATGAAGCAATTTGGGCAGTGAAACATCTAACAACTACATGCCTTAATTTTGATCTCCTATAGAGCATGGGGTCTGGATGCAACAGGAAGTCCCGGATCGTGGCGTGTCCCAACAACTGACATGAGGGGTTAATATCCTTTTTGGTAGCTTATGAGAATTTTAACGTGGGCTTTACTTATTCCCTGCCTCCTATCCCCAATAAAGGCAATCATTATGCGATGCTTGAATCCTTCTTATGCTATTAGGAGAGCCTGGCTGCCAATCTTGGGTTCTTCATAATATACATAGTGGATATTATGCGTCTCGATGATCAGGGGCTGTTGTATGTACATGTGTATAACACACCACATGAGTGCTGAAGAGACTGGAGGAGGGTGTCAGATCCCCTGAGAACATCTAACTGTAGATATCTCTTACTGTTGGCTCCTAACCTCTGTTTGGTCATCTGCCCTAAGATAGAACCAACAAGTGCTCCTTATCTCTGCTCACGATCATCTTTCTTCAGTTCCACTCTCTGCGCCGAAAACGAAGTACTCATTCAGATGTATGACTCATTTTTTTCATTCATGTCCAGGTCTAGTTTAATTCTCGTTTGTGT